>NW_009201180.1:36279-38046 GCF_000690835.1 Fulmarus glacialis
CAGAAACTCATCCAGAGATTAACAGCAGAAAGCTGGAGAATTACAGGTGTCTACAGGCACAGACTGGTTGCCAGATGGCTTTCCCTTTCTATGAGTAACAGCATGAAAATGAGTCAGGCTCTATAGCTGAGTCACAATGAGTGAATATAAACTTCCTCTTCAGACCAGGAGAACCTGGGCAGGTGGAGGAAGAGCTCTGTATATTCTTCTGCCCTAGATGAACACAGCATGGTGCATCCATGGAGCTGTGCAAGTCCTGCTCCGGGGCCTGGGATCTGCAAGCCTGTCCCAAAGGAAGACCCTGTGGTGGAAACATATGATAAACATATGACAACATCTGCCTTGTGTTTCCTGTGCTCTATACAGATTATCTCTCTCTACAGATAACCCTGTCCTTCTCAAAGAGAAAACTGGGGTTTGTGCTTTTTAAATGCTGCTGAGACCAGCTACAATTTGAATCAGCTCATTCTATATCTGTTCTCAGACCGCGTGCATCACATCTCAGCATCATCTGCTAGACACTCAAGCAATGTGATTACACATCTGCCCAGGGTTGTTTGTTCCCTCATCCCTCCTACGAGCACACTGCACTGAAGCCAGCAGCAGGACAGGCAAAGCACTTTCTGCATTCACGTGTGCTCTCTCCACAAACAGAGTGGAGCTGACGCCCAGCGGAGCTCCCCCACCTCTTCTCCACTGATGTCATTCTTTTCCATGTTGCTTGTTGTGCCCAGAAGTGAGGAAGCCCCTGGAACGCAGCAGCCTGTGTAGGAGCTGTTTCTGCACTGATCACCAGCAACTCTAGCAGCAGACTTTAAAGGGAAGCCCGGTGGGCTGCAATAAAATAGAAGTCATCAGGCTGTGATTTGACATCAGCAGAGCTCCTTGTAAAGCACACGACTCCGGCTGCTGTCCCAGCCCCCTCCCCCTGCCTCCAAGTCCAAGACCATGAAATTACTCATTAGGCTTGGAACAAAACTCTTTCGGTGCACTTGCATGTGGCTGGAGGCAGAGACAGATGTTTCGGGCTCTGGAAGAAAATTGCTGAGAGAGAGAAATGAAACGCTTCCAAAGCTGTGCTGCTGCCTGCTAAGTGTGTGCTATCCTGCTCCTGTTGCACTCCATGGTTTACCATGGTGTCAGAGAAGAAGGGAGCGATGGCATAACAGCTTAGTGACCCTTTGCTTCCACTTTGCTTTTATTAAATGCTCAAACACAAGATTTTTTGTTTCATTTAAGATTTTGTATTGAGTCCTACAGCATGGCATAAAGCAGCTCAGGCCTGTGCCTCTGGCAGTAGGTTTCAGCACTTCAGGTTTATGGTTATAAAATCCTACATTTCGGCTGCACTTTTGTCCTGAAAAAGGCCGGGAAGAGATTGCCCTTAGGAGCCAGACAGTCCTCAGAGGCCCGGGAAGCAGAGGATCCTCCCTCTTTTTTACACATGCAGGAAAGTGAAAATAAAAACATTGCCTGCAGGCATGTCAGCAAGGGGATTAGGATTCAGTGTCTGATTATTGCTTGGTTTATACAATGCAGCCGTTCCCACCTCCCCTAACCAAACACTTGCTCAGCTAACCATCACATTCAAACTAGGGAGGGTCGGGACCCCAGCTCCATCACACATTTTCTCTTCTCAAATTCAAGAAGGAAGATTTTCTGCCCTTTAGGTCCTCCCCTGCTACACTTACTTTCCTTCACATAGTAGAACTGTTTTAAGAGCATACCAGTCTTATATTCCTGGTTTTGAAAGACCAGCCTCCGCTC
>NW_009201180.1:38056-43175 GCF_000690835.1 Fulmarus glacialis
CACTGTGACCTGATCTTTACTGTGAGATAGAGGTTGTCACACCAGTAATCTCCCAGCTACTGGTCAAACCCGGGACTAATGCATTAAGAGAGTTTGAACACAACGGGCTCATATAGTCCTCCTTCAGCAAAGCATCACAGAAATAATGAATTTTCCCCCCTACAGTATTTTTCTAAGATATAATTCAGTACAAGTGATACTTAGCAGGTATTTTTTTGCTTCTCATGTTTTCCTGCAGAACAGATGTCAGCCCAGTTCTCCACAGCTGGATGGAGAATATACGGAGTTGGAAGATGTAGTGAGCTCATGTCAGTCAGCTCTATGCGAAGGTCAGGGATCAACAAGAGTGACCTGATCGTCAGGAACAATCCCCGCGACAGTGCTAATTGAGTGTAAGCGTCACTTTCAAAGCTACATAGAAGCTTAAGCCCATTTATCTTTTCAAGGGATTTAAAGACCTATGGGTTTGGGAAGTGACACTGACTGGAGAGGGAAGTTCAAAATCACCAGTTGAAACTTCCAGTTGCTATTAACATGGATGGAACTATCTGTGTCAACCCCATGCAGCAGCATCTTGCTGGGCAAGACTCACTCACGCAACCTCTCTGACATTTCCTGGTTTCCTTGAGACTTTTCCTTAAAAACAAACAAACAAACAAACAAACAACCCCTTCAATTTCTCTAACATGTGGTTTCATCCCCACCGCATAATACTGGATTATTCCTAAGCCTAAAACAGAAAACATCACTTTGTGATACAGGCTGCTTCCTGAGCTAGGAGCAACAGCTCTGCTGAAATACCTCATTTTGCATCGTCTGAAGCACTATGCAGGATGAGCAGAATCTGGGAAGACAGGAAAAATGGAATTACAGGCTTGTGAAACGGATACTGACAAAAACCTAAAGTGTTGAGCTCACTCAGATGCTGTCTGTGTTTAATCCAGTCATCAGACAGTCTCTGTTTAACTAAATATTTGACTTCAGAATTGGGCCTGAATTATTATTGGCAAAGCTTCCAAGCTCCACAGGTCCCTCTAACAAGCTGTTCCTCTGTGGAAGCCTTGCAAGGAGATGAATACAGCCTTTGAGGAAAGTGCTGGATCCCTTCTCAGGCTTCCAGAGTGGGTTTGTGGAGTCCCGTTAGGTGTCCAGGGTTTCTGAAAGCTTCATATGTTGACTGTTAGAAGCTACAGGGCCGATGTTTGTGTGCATTGCTGGGATGTTCCCAGAGGAGTTTTGGCCCCGCAGCATGTCACAGCAAGAGTTATCAAAGAAAGCACCAAAAATAACCTAGTCTACAGGACAACTAAAAGCCTAGCCCAGACAAAAAATAAATAAGATGGAGCCACACATGAAGCCGTGTAGCCAGAGCTGTAACGTGTATTCCATTCTAATGGGACTTATCTGAAAGCACAGTTTGCAAACCAGGACACAGAGCTGTGTTAGCTGACTGGCTTAGTCCCTTTCATACCCACAGCGGGGACATAAAGCAGCACAAACATACAATTCCTCATGGCATCAATGACAGCCATGTACCACAGTGCCCAAAGGATCTGGTTTAGGTGCTGCCACGCAGAGCCCATGGTTGCTATCTCAGCACATTTTGCTGTTTGACACCCAGTCATGTAAAAAGAGTCCATCAGCACTGAAAGAGGAACATGGTCATCCCCTCTCCTGTGCAATATTCAATTTCCTAACTGTGGCAGCATATGCCAGAAAAGACAATGCTCCAGGGCTGGAGCCTGTTCCCCAACTCCCCCACTGCGGGCAGCTCCAGGGAAGCAGAGGCTTGGCTTTCTGGAGTACAGGCAGCTGCAGGCAGGAGTCGTCACCTTCCAGTTTTGCTTCCGAAGGAAGATTATAAATTAAAGTCCAATTTGCTAAACCTTTAGGTAAGCAACTGTTTCTGCATAAACATATACTGGTTTGTGGGCTGTATTACATGGCTAGCTGCAAATCTGACTGACTTTAAAATCACAGTGTATACAACTAAACCAGAGAGCAAACAGGCACATTTTAAAATGGCATGGATTTAAGCAGCCTGACTCATGATTTTTGAATGGAGATTGAAAATAATGATTATCCTAAACTAACACATAAAAATTGTGCATGCAAGGTAGGAGCACAAAATGCAATGTCAGAGAGCTTCAATTCTAAGTGAAAAAGGGCATGTAGCCGGCTTAGCTAAAAGCTAAAGTCAAAGACTTTAACATCTTTCTGAAGATGGAGTCAGTATCAGGAATATATTGCAAAAAGAGCTCAAATTATCACCTTCCCCTGTCATTCGTTATGCTACAACATTAGTGGAAAAATCTAAAAGCTCTTTTAGGTCTGTTAGCTAATAAATGGATCGCTAGGCAAGTGTTCAGCGTCATTAATAAATCCTTGCTGCATTCTGTACTTAGTATCAGCAGAAAGTCTTTGTCTCTTCCACCCCTGAACACATACCTATTTAGTAAGGACAGAAGGAACTGCCTACATGGCTTTTTTTCTGCCCGCTGGAAACGCCCAAGCCCACGAACAGATGCAAACTTTCAGTGCATCTGCACTACTTCTCTTCCGAGGTCAGCATTAAGCAGCAGAAGAGCCGTAGGTGATCAGTCCTGGCTGATTCAAGCTCTGGAAGAGGTGCAGACAACAACATTAACAGTGGCAGGTTAAGTCTGGACAGCTTTCCATCCAAGGATCTCTTACAGCGTAACAAAGGACTAGCAAGAGCTGGAGGTCCCACCCAAGGCTGGGATGCAGAGTATGTCTGTACAAGCAGGGATTATTCTCTGCCCTATTCAGGGCTGTTTCCCCAGCCCCCAGGCACTAGGGTACCCAGTGGGAAGGGCTCAGCCCTTCTCAGTCACTCCTGCTGGCGCCATTCCAATTTGTCTAAAGACACTTAAATATTCATCGAGAGAGAGCAAGACTCTGTCTCGCCGGGTGCACAGACTGCTCTCCAGGGAGACGGGACACCTGCCTTCTCCACTCCCTGCTCCATCAAATCATTAATTATTTAAAATAACAGGAAAGAGCCAGAAAAACTCTCCACACCAGACACGCTCACAGCCTGCTGTTTACGGTACTCTCTGGGGTCTTGTGGAGACCAGGGTTTGCATCTCCCCTCCGGCAGAAGCAAGGATCAAACCTAGCTTTCCCCTTCCTCAGGGAGGATGCCCTACCCGCTGAGCTATTGTACAAAAGAAGGGCTTCCCCTTTATCCAGACAGACCTTATGTTTGCTTTTCCTACTGGAGAGGGTTCTTTTTTAATTCAATTTGAATAAAAGGAAAAGAAAACACAAATCCAACACTCTGAGACCAGAGCTAGTCACAGACCCCCATACAATCTGTGTTCACTCAAGAGCTGAGGGTCTATGTCTCCATTTCACAGCTGGGCAGGCCAAGCCCTGCTCGCGATCCCTGCAGTGGGTCAGCCGCACCAGCACAGCGCTTGGCTAGAGACCCTCGGCAGTGGGCTTCGATGAGATGGAAACCGCCGGCTCAGCCCTGCTGCTCCCAGCCCTGAAGACGACTCTGGTGTCCCTGCGCAGGGTGTAGCTGTGCCCACGGAGGGACGTTTCTGAAGTAGCACAGGGTCTCTGCACGCATCTCTGCATCCCCCCGAGACACTGCCTGCCTCCCTGCGTCTCCCACCACACACGCACACCCCGCGCTCTCTCACAGGAGCAGCACAGACCCGCACAAGGGTCACCGGGACAGGGGTGTCCCCCAAAACTGGCCTGAGCCCAGGGAACAGCCCCGTCTGCACCGCGGAGTTCATTGCTCACTGCAGCCAACCGTGCAGGTGAACTGCACTGGCACCCTCATGCGGTCGCCGGGATCAGCGTGTGCTCGCAGCCAAAACCCGCGGTACAGGGAGGCAGGAAGGCAGGGGGAGGCTCCTCAGGGAGTCCTGCTGAGGAGGAGAGAGGGGCCCATGGCAAGGACCGAGTCTCTAGGCCAGCATGGTACAGGGAGGGAATACAAATCTGATGTCACCTCTCCTATCCTGAGACCAGCAGCAAAGAAACCCCCCTTTCTGCAGTCAACTCCCCTTTGCTGTCTTGGCCGCTGGGAAGCCACACACAGGAGAAACCGAAGTCCTGCCTACCATGATTTAAGCTCATGCCTCCCAGTCCTGCCCATCCTAGGTTTGCAGATGGGTTATTCCTTTCTCCTTGCACCACCTTTCTATACATTTGAAGGCCAACAAACATCAACCCAAGGTGTCACTCAGCATGTTACCCCATATCTGACTGAGTGCAAGTAAACACAGGAAAGGCTAGAAAATATAAGGAGTAGGGAACACTCATGTCCCACACTTACCCTGACAAATTAGATACGGGTAAAAAACTGTGGGGGTCAGACCCACACCAGAGACCTTGCACAGGCTGAGCTGATATGGCTGGGGCAGAAAGAGTGGCCCCCATGTAGCTCCAGGAAAGATTTGCTGCCAGGAGAGCCACTACCTAGTCCTTTGTGAAAAGGCAGCAGCATCTCTCCAGCCTGGAGACAGACAATACTGACAGGACCAAGCACCCAGTTTTGTAATTTTTTTGGCTGTTTTGGACCTTTTTTTTTTTCTGCCTACCTCAGACCTCCCTGAAACAGATCTGATTCTCCCCCCAACCTCAGCTCAGCCACTGCCTGGTTCCTTCCTCCTCAAACTATCAAAATGGAAAAGAAAATAAAAGACAAAACCAGACCCAGGTACTGAAACAGGAGAATTAACTAAAACTCTGGGTGAAGAGCGCTTTTAACCCCCTCCTGCACCCTCTGCTGTGCCCCGGCCGTGTGGTAGATGAGAGCACCTCATCCCTGGGAAACACCAAACCCCGAGCCCTGCTTTCAGGGAAAAAAACCAATAACCCACCTCGTATTTCCCACAGAATAGAAACCCCTCTCCTCACAAATCGCTTTGGAAACAGAATTAAACCACCCACAGCCTCAAAGTAGCAGCACTGAGCCGAGGCACGCGGAGGTAAAGGGTAGCACTGGCCTAGGTAACAGCCGTGCGGCCCCCTGACCGAAATGGCGGTAGCTGAATTTTCCCCTTCAAGTCATCCCAAAACGGCCCGAAAACACCGTGTTTCTCGGAGAGAGGATTTATTTTATTTTATTTTCCTTTAA
>NW_009201181.1:0-583 GCF_000690835.1 Fulmarus glacialis
GTAAAGCTCCACCACCTCATCACATTCGGTGCAGAACAGGAACTAGTACAGATGAGCAAAGTTAATACGCTTTCGTACGATAAAGACTGACTGATGTCATTGTTAGGGAAGGGCATTTTCTTAACACGCGCAGCACACGCCGCTGCCTGGAGCCGCCCCCGAGGCCCCTCAGAGCGAGTCCTGCCGGGAGGCGTCAGCCCCCGGGGCTTCGGCCAAGGGGTCTGTGGTGGCCCCAGACCCTGCCAAGCCCCACTGCTCTCTCCCATGCCCTGAGCAAAGTCCGCACTCACCAGTGGTGGGAGTAGCCATGGTGTCAGCTGGTTCCCTCGAGACGTGGCTGTCCTCACGCTGGCGGTCACTCGTGGGCTCCTGGCAAAAACCCGGTGGCTGACAGACAGCGGGTTCAGGCACAGGGAAGGGCTCGGAGAGGGACGGGGGACAATAAAACACTCCGTTTTCTGGGGGGGGAAGAAAAGCGTGGTAAAAATCAATGCACAAATACAACAACTGCTGTGCAAAGTCAAAACTTTAATCTTAACCGTAAAGCGTGGCTAGCAAGCACGCACAGGGGACTGGCAAACAG
>NW_009201181.1:953-1174 GCF_000690835.1 Fulmarus glacialis
TCCCCGTGTGCATCTCGGGGATCCCGCCAGAACACAGACCCCTGTGCCACCAGGCAGAGGTAGCGTCTCTCGTGCCGACGCGGGAAGGGTGACGTGTGAGCGGTGCCCGCACACGTCACGCCTCGCCCACGGCGTCACCCCGGCTGTACAACACGTAAAACAACGCGCCAGGATGAGCAGAGCTTCAGGAGATGAAACTCCTCAGCCACTCCCAGCACGCG
>NW_009201182.1:0-674 GCF_000690835.1 Fulmarus glacialis
AACAAAAGGGGGATGTCTGCTTCAAAAAGGCAGGAAATGAAGCAGCATGGGGGACGGAGAGACCTATTGGGACTGGGCTGGGGCTTTTCTCTCTTAACCTATTGTTTCATTATATAAAAAAAAAAAAAAAAGAAAAAAGAAAGAGAAAAAAAATAATAAATTGAACACATCCTGTGACCTCTTATCAAGCCATCGGGAAGAAAAACAAACAGCTCATTCATCTAAGGGCTGAGGGTGTTTTTGATGTGACTGCTGGACTCGTTAAATCCGTCAGGCCAGACGGGCCGCAGAGGCGTCGGGAGCATCACCCCTCCCCGGCCCCCCGCTCGCCGCCTCGCTTTTTTTGACTTTTGTGCCAGGCGGGAGCTGTTTGTTTGCGAGGGTTTCTATATACGGCGCTGGGCATTTCCCAGCCGGCCGCGGCCCCCCTGGCCCCCCGGGGCCTCTGTTCCCTGTGTGTGGGAAGTCTTTCATTCCCCTCTTATCTGCAAACCAGAAGATTTTGATGGCTGATATTTCTCCTGCTCCATGTCCCCTCCCTTTTTTTGGCCAGACACCTATAATTTTCCACTCCTCTTTTTCTTCCAAAGAGGTGACATTTAAGGGAAAACAATGCCATTGCTTTATTTAGCTCTTACCTATGATTTTTTTTTTTTTTAATTATTCTTTTATGG
>NW_009201182.1:705-16930 GCF_000690835.1 Fulmarus glacialis
TACTTGTGAAGAACTGGACTTATGCTCTAAAGTGTTACAAATCTGACCTAGCAAAACCTTGGCGAGTTCTGGTTCACACACACATCCACATAAACGTGTTTACATCATGCCTATAAAAAAGCCGTATTCACTTCTTGTATCTTTGGCTAAGCTCTTAGATTTTTAAAGCCAGAAGGGGTCATCAGGTCGCTTATGCTAAGCTGCTCTATAATTCCAGTCTTAGTATTTCACCCATTTCCCACTGTAGTGAGCCTAATAAATCACGTTCAGCTGAACGATATCTTTCAGAAAGACATCCACCCCTGATTTGAAGACTTCAAGAGGTGGAGAACCCACCATATCTGCTAGTAGCCTGGGTCATTCAACTTTAGCAAAGCACTTAAAATGTCTTCTGAGTAGAAACTGATGTGCTATTCTGACACATGATGCAATCTTATGGACAGGTCTTTTCCAGCTTCAGAAAAAGGGCACAGTTAAGTGACTAGCTCTACTGAGCAGATGTACAAAGGACATAGTGAGGAGTCACATTATCTGATTCAACCAACTTAAAACTAAAGAAGGCTGCAGTTACCAGAGATACATCCCTTTTTTGTGGTGTACAGCATGCCTGCTGGCTTGCACTGGCCTCACCTGAAGTTCCTACGATAAAGGCAGCGCAAAGGTAAAAGGGAATGGTTCAAGTATTATTGAAATCCCAGCGACTGGAAAAGTCCCTTGGGCATGTGAGGACTGTGACTTCGGCAGCTTGGAGGAAGGGAAGTTGTCGATCCAAAAGGTCTTTCATGAGAAAGGACAATGTGGTTTTACTACTATATGACCTCCATGCTGAGAGAAAACTCAGGTGTTCTCAACAAGATATCTTACTCCTTTACTCCCTGGTCTGCAAGGGTAGGGATGTGGGCTGTGCTGACTTGGTCCAACACCAGAAAATCCCACACCTACACTATCTTCACGCCATAGCCAGTCCATTGAATAATTAAAACATCAGCAGGTGCCTGCAAACAATTAGAGGGTAACCCAGAAATGTAGACTCTTTTGGTACTAACACTGATTTAAAATTTCCAGCAGAGATAATGATTCCTACAGGAAATGTAAATGAAACTTATAAATACATAACAGAAAATCGGGCCATAGCACAGTCAAGATTATTTCTTTAGGTACATCATTGCTACTGGTGCTTCATTTTCTAGAAAGCAGGCCATGGTAAAAGTGCAATGATATATCATTGTGAAACACTGTTTGGAAGCTCACTTGACCTTTCAGTCTTGGTACTTTCTATATTAATCCCATGCTGCATAAATTATAAGAAGGAAGATAAATATTTAGTTTCTTACTGTTCTGAAAAAGTCCCACAATGTTTTCTTTGCAGGCTGAAGCAATTCAGAGGCAACCAGGAAGGAGGCAGACAGCTCAGTTGTCTTCCCATGACACTGGTAACACTGACTGCACATCTAATTGCAAAAACAGAGAATAAGGAATGGAATTGCAGGCAGGTTTTTTCAAGTTTTCAGAGACATAAATACAGGAGAATGGAGGAAGAAAGGGAAATAGAAGACTAAGGAAAAGGATTTTATTCAATTCACTGACACCATGGTACCTAAATTTGCTCTAGTTTTATGGAAAGACTGTCAGAAAAGCAAAGAGGAGTTTAGCCCCCCCTCAAATTAATATTCAGTATAAATTACTCTCAGAGGCTTTGAACATTTCCCCACCAGGTACTTCAGAAAAGAAAAACCCAAAAAACCTCCAAAACAAAACATACAGCTCAGAATCTGATTTTTTTTCTTTCTGATTTATCAGCCTAAATTAGGACTGTTTGGTATGAAAATTTTGCCCAGAGGATCTAGGTATAGGTAAGCAATTTTCCTCTTATTCCAACCACACTATTGCATTCAAAAACATTTCAAGAACTTGATAAAGTTGCCCAGTAGGTCTAATGGTTAACCAACTACCCTGAGTAACATCAGTACTTTCTTTAACTAATTTATCCTTGGCTATCTTCAGTGAGCTAAATCTGTGTCCTGAAGCTGCTTCTAAGTTCCCATAAAGTTTAGCTCCAGTTTCTGGCTTCAGAAATTGCACAGTGCAGGAACTGTGAGTTAAATCACTGTTGCAGGTGATTGTAGATCTACAAGGGAAGAGGTCAAGGGTGGGTATTTGGTATTGCTTCTGAAACTGGAGGGAGAGGTTAAAGCAGAGAAGTGAGGAAGAAGGGAGACAGCTGACTAAAAACTGATACCCTGTAATTTCTGGGAAGTTTGAAACTGACTGTTTAACTGTCTCTGGTTTTTACTGATCTTGCTGACAACCTGAATGGCTGATGTTATGGACTTCTCAGTTTCCAGATTCTAGCAGAATTGATGCACATCAAATAAGGATTCAATTTTTGAATGGACCAGACTTGGAATTTGTAAGGTGGGTTCATCTGCTGAGTCTCCTTGCCTCTTAAAATCTCTTCATTTCATTAAAATCACAATATACTGATGGTCCTGAGGCAAAAAGGACTTCCAGAGCCTTTAGAGGGAGTCCTATACAAAGAGGAAGTGTGAAACTCCTGAAGGCTATCTTATCCCCTCATCGAGTGTTAATGGGATTTGTATTGATTCATTGATGGGACATTACACTCCTTAGTGTCTTTGTCATTAATACTTATTGGTAAAAGGTACGACACGTGGAAGGTCAATATCTCATCCATATATATATTTTTTTTTTTCCCTAATTTGGTTCCTAGTAGTTGGAAAAGTGGCTCTGAGATAGCAGCCACTTGCAACAGGGGCTGTTAAAAGAAGCCCCAGCTACCAGCAGCCAAAAGGAAACCTTCAAACATTGATTTTCACACACAGATTGGCTCCACTTCTTCCTATACATAGAGTACCAGAATGATTAAAAAAAACCAGTTAGACAAATATTTATACATATGGCTAATGAGAACACCTGGCATAGCAGGCAAACAAGCTAATGGGAAAGAGATGGAATGGATGTGGATCTCACGGTGTGTATTGCATCCCAAGCAGCTTGTTTTCTCTACTGATGTCTCCTTCAAAGAGCCTTTTGCTCCATTGAATGAATGTGCTAGATCTACTGCCCTTGAAAACAGTTGGGTTCCCACTCCACCTCAGGGCAAAAGTGAAAGCCATCCCGCTTTGGAGAAAGGCTCATTAAAACCTTCAGGTACCAGTGCCTTTGCAGAGATGTCTAGCAGGCTGATGATGGCATTCGGATATAGACAGATGTCTCCTAGGACCTGGGCTGGCACCACCAATTTATCTCATGCTGACCACAAAATAACCATCACCTTATAAAGACTTTCATTTATTACTAGTGACTGGTGAACCTCTGGAGGTTTGCTTGGGACAAACACCAATTCAGCTGCCAAACCTTATCTGAACTATCTGAACTTCTCGTGTCTAAAAAAATTGGGCTGGAAATCTCATCAGATAAGGATTTACTCTGTGATTGACTGTAGTTATTGCTTCCAGATGGGCTAGAATTACTGACATAACTGCCCTTTCGCCTGGTATTTGGTGTATCCGATTCTGGCTCAGAACCTAGGAAAAAAGTATAGGCGACCAAAAAATATACATATATTTTATATTGTATAAATTTGAATTGATCTCAGTTTTTCTAGTTTTCATTCTCTGGTCTCCATTTCCTAATTGCTCCTGAGCTGCAGAGAAATCTGAATTTTTTCAGCACACAGTCCTCTGATTTCAGTGAAATCTTTTGACATTGGCCTGCCTTGTTTTGGTAAGAGTCATAGTAAAAGAAGGTAATCAGGAAGGATGGGAGGATGGTCATACCGCCCCATTTAGGAGAGCTGCTGAATGAAAAGCCAGGATACATACAGATAACTGGAACTGTCTGCCTGAACTTTGACCTTTTTTTTTTTCCTTATGAAAAGAAGTCAGATGAATAAAGTATTCTGTTCAAAAGATGCCCACAACAACTCCATTTCTAAATATTTCCTTTGATTATTTAAATGTTTACAATGTACTCAGATTTTTTAAGTGTAATGTTTCATTCGGTCAAACAAGTCTTTTTTTTCTTTTTTTTTTTTTTTCATTTCTTGGTTTGCTGAAATTTTTGGAAATTTTTTTTTGATTGACTGTTGATTGACAACAGTTCCCACCTCCTTGGCCAGACTTTTTCCGAACAAGCAGAAAACTGAAAATTCCTTTGTCTTACTTTTATGGAATAAAACAAAGGTTACTGTAGCAGCAAACAAGCAACCAAAATCCTACAGAAAGATAGTATCATTGGGAGGCGAGAAAAGACTGGCATTGATGTGGGCCAGGACTCTGTTAGAATGAGAAACTTGAACTTTACATCAGAAGTGCAAGGATCCAGAGAGGAGCTGAGATTGTTTGGATGGTCTTTTAGTGTCAAGTCTTTGCATAGACCGTGTTAGGGACTAGCAAATGCACCAGAGGGATTGGGATAAAAAGGCAACAAAAGTTGGTAGGTTTGAAAAAGCAAAGTGTATCTTGGAAATGAGAAGAAAAAATGTCCATTACCGTAGATCTCCAATATGTCCACAAACACCATGTGATTTTGATGGTACAGCATCTTCATGCAGGGTCACCTAGTGATTAGGAAGGGAGGAATTCCCAACTGAGTACAGGTCAATGGTCCCGCTAGTCTCTAGCCTGTCTCTGACAGTGCCAATTTTGAAAGATGAACTGTGGAGTAGTTTCCCAAGGGAAGCAGTGGAAGTCCTGTGTCAGGGGACTTTTACAACTAGACCAGACAAACCACTAGAAAATGTACTGTAGCTGTAGCAAGCAATTCTACATCAGCAGGGACATGGATTGAATGATCTAATATGGCTCTTCCATCTCCAATTCCTGTGAGTCTATGAATCACATTTCTGTGTGGCAATGCAGCCGAGTAAATACAGTGCAGAGCAGCATCATCAGCTATCTTGGTATCTCTGTAACAGTAACATGAGTAAATTAGGCAGACAAATTCCAAAAAGAGATATATTTGACTCTCCGGTTCTAAATCCATCTGTTCAAACTAGCTATAGTACAGTATGCTACTGCTAATTCCGAAGTGGTTCAGGCTGGATAACAAGATATTTTGTGTCAGGTATGCTATTAGCAAAGAACTAAACCATTATTAGTTTATGTTTTGTTGTACAGAGCTAGTGTTTCCTAAATCAGCTGGCACATTTTGGATTAATACAAAGAGTGACCCAGCTATCTATAGTTTCTGTGAATTTTAACTTTAACCATATGGAAGGATCTTGCAAAAGTAGACTATAAAAATTGAAAATATGTCAGTTTAAGATGCAAAGTGTCTTGTGACTGGAAAAGCAAGGGTGGAGGGGTTGAAACATCTTATTACCAGACAAATGAGCTCAAACTTCATCCTGGTCCTGTGCCCAGATGATCCAGACATAAATGAATTCATGGACAGCTGGGTGGGTGTCAAAGCTAACCAGATGTCAGACTAACCAAACGTTTCGTTTGTCCACCCAACCAAGCCCAGCGGGTCAACTAGGCTTAGAAAGATCTCTAATTTTGTTGATTGGTTTGGGAAAGGGAAGTATCAAATGTATCAAACTTCACCTTCAACAGTAATCGCTACTGAACAGAATTATGTGAAACATATTTGCATGATACTTCTAAGGAAATAAGGGCCATATGCAAAGTTGTTACACAGCTGACAAAAAGTCCAGTGTTTCATTCTGATACATTTACTTAACAGAAGAAATTTCTCTAGCAACCAGGAAGATAGTTTTAGCTGTTTTTCATAAATCAAAAGCAAAGCAAATGTTGATGACCTTTCTTGTTCTTTTTATTCTGGTTGCAAATGCCTATAACCCGACCACCAAAGGCTTATTTTTCTCATGGCCACTCAATTCCTCCCCTCACAGCCATGATCCTTCCATGGCCCTTCTTAACTACCTTCATTAAGTGTTACTCCATTTCCTGGATTTGTAGCGCGATGTTTCTGCCACACCTACGGAATCATATTTGACAACGTGCATTCCTAAAAAGCCTTGTCCCCCTAACTGGCTTCCGAGAGAAGCAAGAAGGACTCACCTCCAGAGCATCACTTCTAATGGTGGAGGCCTGCATCACTAGGGAATTGAATTAGAAAGGCAAACCTCATTAGATTTCTGAGATTTGACATTGCATTTGAAGTTCTTCTATCTCAAGTGCAAATAGTGTCATTTGGGAAGAGTGATTATTACTGAATACATACCTATCTATGTAGATCTATCCGTGTAGATGTATGCTCACAGCATGTACAGCACATTTGAACAGAAGGGCTGGACATTTATAAGGGACATCATTCAAGACTGTATGCCTACATATATTTGTGTGTATTCCAACCACACCATAGAACGTGCAGGTTTTCAGTTGTCAACAGGCCTTCACGAGTACCCTGACTGACTATTCATGAAGATGCTGGAGAATTCAGCTTCATGACATTTAGACCTGTTGATTTATTCATTCTGAACTGCAGCATCATTTCTTCACTATTCTTCATTCATTTTTCCCTTGTTTAAAAAGTTTCATTCACCCAGTCATAAATAAGTAAGTAAATAAATAAATAACCAGCACGTGGCTTGGGTAACCAATTCCACACCTTTGTGGAGAATGAAATTGAACTGTTTATAAATAAACCATAAGCTGAAATGTGTTTGCATAAACTATTTGATAAACACTTAGGAAAAGAACTATTGGGAAAAAATCCATCTTCATTTTTTTCACAGCGAAAATGAAAACCATTTTCAGGGAGGGGAAATGTTTGCACCTTTTCCTCTATTTTTGGACTGACTCAGTATAAAATCCATTAACAGCAAATGTTGAAATTGATAACAGATTACTGCTTGAACTTAATAGTTAAAAAGTTTTTCCACTAATACTAAAAAATGAGTTGGTCGTGTTTATTACTGTTAAGGGGGACTGTCTGTCTGTAGCTGTCTCAAGGTTTGGCACCTGATCTGGACAAATCAGCAAAATCCCCTTGACAGTCAAAGGAAAGAAACAGGACTACCCAGACCAGCCCAAGAAAGACATCTGCGGTAGGTGGTATGAAGAGCTATGGAGAGACAACCCGGACAAGCAGCTTTGACATCTAGCTTTTGGTTGACTAAAGCTGGATTAGATGAGTACCCCCTATCAAACCAAGACAACATTTGTTTCTGATGTTATTTACAATTGTTACCCAACTACCAAAGGACCTATGAACATCAGATTAACTATATCCTTATAAACCCAGTAATAACAAAATGCAGCATCTTTGCCATGGCTATAGAACAAATGCCAGCATTTAATAATTGGATGTGTATATTTACCTTATATCTGGTTTGTACTTGGATTTACTAGAAAGGAATCTACAATTACAACAAACAAATTGTTTATACGACTTTGGCGCAAAATAGACTGCCAAAGCTGCAGAACTCAGTAAAGATTTTTATTACCTGTAGGTTTCTGGATTAGGCAAGGCATACACTTAGAGGTTTGTACTACAACATAGCCCCCAAACTTAAATGTTGCGACATTAGCAAGTAGCTTATAATTAAAGTATGTTGCCATTTCACCAGGCTTTCATTTATAGGAGAAAGTGCAAATTCTATTCTATGTGAACTTTAGATACATCCAACTTTTTTCTTTGTTCTTTTCTTTAAAGCTTTGCAACAAATGCATCTCCATATGCTTATATTAGTTAATCTAGTATTAAACATATTGGCTGTGCAAAATGTTGGCATGCATTAATAAATGTTTTCATTTTTTTATTCTTTTTTTTTTTCCCTTACTTTAAATTCTTCCTTTGACTACACAAGCAACAGCTGTCTAGCTTCCTGTTCAGTACTGGATCTAATGCCTCTACAGAAATCTAGGTCAAAACACTTGGAATGCATGAATATCAAACAGAGTTTTCAAAACAGCAAATGAATACATCTTTAACTGGTGACATTTTCCTGTAGCATATGGCTGCAAGCTCAGGGGACTGCATGCTTTTTTGATGAATATGTTCCGTCAAAAACTAAGGAATGGCAGTGGGCTTATATCACCTTCTGTTTTGCCTTATGAAATGATAATGCAAACTCATAAATGGATACTACTATCACAAGACTTCTGCCTTTTGTCCAATCCCAAAGTAGTACAAGGCCTAGCGGTTAAGAGCCTAACTCTTTGGTCATGTTAAAGTATAAAAGATAACTTTCAAAGATGCTTTTTTGTACAGCATTTGCCCATGTCACGGAGGGCATAAGATTACCTGCATTTCCATACTAGTGGAAAACAGCAACATACGGTACCAGGAAAGTGATACAGATTAATTCTAAGATTCTGCAAGGACATTAAACCATGCAAATAACTTCTGCAAAAGAATGGCATGATGTAACAAAGGTAATATTCATATAGTTTAGCTTGCCATCACAAATATGCAGGGAAAGTTGTAAATTTTTAATGATAGAAATAAAAGAATAAAAGAATAAACTAAAATTAAAGTGCCAGCATCTCAATAAACCCCATATCAACACTAAAGTGACAGTCCAAAGAAAGCTGCTCTAACAAGCTTGTCTGTTATTCTCTGAGAAGAAAGCATGGGTTTGGCAGCAACACCAGAGCCTGTTGAATAATTAACCAACTACTGACTCTGACCAGTAGGAAATGATGGAGCTATTATTTCTGATCATGTATTCATCTTCTCAAACAACAAAAAACATTCGTGCCTAATATCTCTTTAGGTTGATGAAGCAGGTAGAAAATCATCTAATTAAATACTTTCAAATATTCCATAAGACCTAGGGCTAGAGATGCATGTCAGCTGGAAGCACAGAGTGGCTCACTCACTGGACTGGAAGGGGATTGTGCAGGGGTTTAAAATATGATTGTGGCCAAGGTCTTTGCAGGTTCTGACTTCCAATACCCTGTGGGATGTAGTGGGGCAAACAAATGCTGAATTCAGGCTCTGTTTAAAGCAGTCAGCAGGTTTTTTTCTGGGTTGACACGCATGGAACAAATGTGAGAATTGAGCCCATCTACATAAGCTACGATTATATGAAACTGTGCTTTTATATGAAAGTCTGATTTTAAACATCTACTTGGGTTACTTAAAGGCTCTGTGTTGCTGGGTAGGTATCAGGGCTTCTTGTGTATAGTGAAGTCTCTTTTCAGTTATTTAGACCCCCCAGTTTCTGCCATCCTTCATCTCCCAAGCTCCATATTAAAACAACCAAAAATGCAAATTTCATTGTTTCTCTGATATTTCACTAGTCTCACACCACCTTGCTGGCTCAGCTTGTCACTCCGGGCAGAGACTGGGGGAATAGAGTGTGAGAGGGAAAGAATTTCAGAACTCAGTGGATTTTGAATATTTTTTTAACAGTTCCTGTAAACAAAACAGTTTACTAAAAGATGGAAGGGTGGACAAATGAAATGCACAAATAAAGAATGGCTCTCATTAGACTCCTATGCACTCCTCACAGTTTATAGGAAACATATCTGTTTTCAAAGCCATTTCAGGTGGGTGGATGATATATATATTTTGCAAAAAAGTAATTGGTTAAATAAAAATGAAAAATATTGATCCCTTCGAAATAGATAGTTTTATTTCCCCTGCATTTTTTCTACTATTTCTAAGTGCAGCTTTGGAAACATGCAGTCTCTTTTCTTTCCCCCTCTTTGTCTCCCTTGCTGTTTTTTATATATCTTATTGTCACTCAGCTGAAACTTCATTACATTTAACCCTAGAAAGTTAAACTGCAAGTGTTTAACCTTCATACTATGAGCAAATGTGTTTCTTATAAATATCCCTATCAACTTAATATCTATAATAGGGGTTACCTGATTAAACTGTGTATGTATTTAGTCAGTGGTGAGCCCTTCTTTGTGTCACCCAGTGGTCCACTTAATAATTTCTCCCTGGTTGAGAAATATTAACAATTCATCCCATATTATCCATTTGAATTACTGTCCTTTAGTTTCGCAAAATTTTAAAAAGGCCATTTTCAGAAAGCCTTTCTGAGAAGCTGGATGAGATTTTTTTAATACGTTCTCTGCATTTATGATGCTGCAAATTTTTATTGTTGTAATGTTTTAACTTAGGTATGTTTGTCCTGCCAGGAAGGCAGTCAAATTTACATTCATTTGATATTAGGCAAATGAACCAAAATGCCTGGTTGGTACAGGATGAGAAGTAACAAATCAAGTAACTTCATTTTGAAGATGAAGATCTGTTTTCTCTGAAATCAACAGAAAAAATACTACAACTTAGTTGTACTTTCTTTAGTTCTAGAATTCCTCTGTTTAAATTAAACAGAAGGATCTGTACACTTACATATCTGTCCAGATAAGAGAAGGATAGCAGAGCTACACAGCTAACTGAGCAGGGACAGTAATGTTTGAGCTATGAAAGCAAAGCTCATTTATGTTCTAAGCTTATTTTATTTTTCTTAAATCAACATTAAGAAGGAAAAGTTGAGATATTAATTACCCGTTTACTGCCAATGTAGCGGAAAATGTAATTTATAGACCACTTGCAAAAAAGTGCTTGCTTAATTTAAGAACTCAAATTATTCAAATAACATTTTGAATTTGATTATTCGTATAATTGAAATGTTGCTCTCGCAGCCTTGAATTGCTTCTCTGAGTTACAACCTGAGCAACAGTTAACTAAGACCTCACTCACTGTGGAGATTATCACAAATCTGAGCAGGAAAGGAAGAGAGATTAAGCCAACGTACAGCATTTACCTGGAGAAATTTACAGGCAAAGCATCAAGATTTAATTTGAATTTGGGGGTTCCACAGGCTTTAGCAGCTCTGCGCACACAGAGCTGTTGCCACTCCCTTTATTTTTCTATATGGACTAGGATCAAATTAATTTGTTCCAACAAATCTGCATCCCTGAAATGAGTGATGTGAAGAAGTCAAATCGCCTGTGTCTGAACTGCCTGACTGTGCCTTTGATCGAGCGCTGATCACTGCCTTGTGACCAATGCACAACGGAACTTATATTCTGGTCCATGAACTCAGAAATCTTGGAAATGCAGCTGTATGGATGTTGATCTGAAGTTTGCACCATCCTTCCCTAAGACCTTCCTGAAATCTCTATAGGATCCTGCCACTAAATATATTATGCAGAAAATTTACACTGAAAGCGGGGATCCCACTTCAGAAATTCTGACATGAATAATATGAAATGTATTTCCCTTTTCTGCAATGCCAAGAAAAGTGGGGCAGAATCAATACAGCTAGATACAGGCTATCTATTGAGTAAAATCTTCATTTTGCTTAGCAAAGATGCCTTTAAATTCAAAGATATCAGCCTGTACCTTTTCAATTTCAAATGTAAGTGATTCCTATCCATAATAAGAGGGAGAATGAGATTAAATGGGATGAAAGATAAATGCAACATTTCATACTTGGCACCTAAAACACTCATGGAAAGAAACCTTCTGAAGCACAGAGCATATGAGGCTTTAGTGAAACTGGAGAAGACCTACTTTGTATTTCAAAAATGGATTAAGATATTTAAACAATCTTGCATCTATAAAGAAAGAGTCTCACCTGGCCTAGAGCAAGTTTGATTCCAATGCACCTGGATATTCTTAGTAATAGCATCTCAGCTTTTCCAGGATTTAGAAAAGAGATTCAGACAGATCTAACCTTGTTAAGATTCCTATTTGTATATAATTTTTAAATTTTCTACAGTAAATGCATGTGAATTATTTTTTACTTAATATGTAAAGGATATTATTTGATATAATCATTAGAAGTAGTTTATTATTCTTGGCACAATTTCGATTATATTCTCCTCCTCTTTCTCCACCTGGCTGTTAACGAAGCCAAGGGATCCTCGGGAGATGCAGAAGCTCATGTTTAGATATCTGACTATAGGAGAAAAACATTAAGGTTTTCTTCCCACCAAAGAAGGAAGCTCAGATACGTGACAAAAATTCATAATGGGAGATGCATCGAAAAAAAGTTTCTTATTTCTCCTGTGTCTAGGTGGAGATGAATGGTGCACATTCTTTAACTTGGGCAAGCAATGTAACTCCTTTCAGTCTCTCAAAATGACTGAAAACTTTTTTGCTGAAAAACATAAATAATAAAAATGAATAACTGTATACTCAGAAAGCTTAGGAAGTGTTTATAAACAAGTGAAAATAAAGTATCGTAATAAAAAAGTGCCCTACAGCTTTAGGTATAGGTATTTTTGCTTATGTTATATATGACTAGAAGTTCTCAGGAAAACATATTAGTCCATCATGAAAACTTCTTTGGACCCTGATGTTGTTATTACAAATCTAATGGCATCCTGCTAAATCAAACAAATCAAAACAGACCCCAAACTGTGGGATTTTCAAAGGAAATGTGATGATTCCTGTCTCATTGAGTTTAAGTACCTAACTTCATCAGAATCTGAAAATCCTACCCGTAATCAGAGACTTAGTGTATAACAAGTTGGAAGGATTTTAAATGACAGATGAGCTTTGAGAATTATGGATTAAATTAAGCAGAAGCTTTTTTTT
This sequence comes from Fulmarus glacialis, assembly GCF_000690835.1. Classification (NCBI taxonomy): domain Eukaryota; kingdom Metazoa; phylum Chordata; class Aves; order Procellariiformes; family Procellariidae; genus Fulmarus; species Fulmarus glacialis. The sequence goes on from NW_009201182.1 coordinate 13,201, forward strand.
TCCCAAATTCTCAATGTCTCCAACAACTATACTTTGTACTTTACTGCCGAGAATATGAAACACTTGGACAGCCAATGGCATGATGTTTTCTGTTAGGTTTTTTTTCACACCCTTCTTTCCCAGCTTGTCTTTTCTTGTCTAGTCTTTTCTTTGCTAAACAAGTCTAATTCACTCTTCACATTTCAGCTTCCCCATCCTCCAATCTTTATTATTCTTTCCTTCTAGTCAGCCTGCCTTTCAGCTAGGAAAAAGAGGGGTTAATAAAGCCATGATTAAGCTGTAAGAGGCTGACATTTAAACATCAACTATGAACCAACAGCTAAAGTATTAGTGGAAATGATTTTTAATTTTTTTTCTCTACGATGGGCACCCTCTGCTGCAGCTCTTCTCTTTCTTATATTCCACTTTTTCAAGGTGCAAGGGGGCAAATTACAAGTTGTGTCACTACATCCATGGCCTTCCCCCATTGTATGCTCGCCTTCCAAAGTCTCGATGATAAAAATTCAGAATCTTTTTGCCCTGAAAAACTGAAGATGGAGTTATTAAACACAGTGGAGTGGCTTATCTCGGGACTATTTTACCCTCGCTCACTGGCAGCCAACTGAGGCGCGAGCCAAACCAGACAGAGAGAGACGGAGGAGAGGAGAGAGGCGGCACAGAGACCCCATTAGTGATTCTCCCACCGCGGTCTGAGTGGCAGCTGGGAACAAGGCACTAACTGTTTGCCCGTTGCCCATTCTTGTGTTATTGGGTAAAATAAAAGTTCTTTTCTCCGAGAATCTTTGTACAATAAAACAACTCTCAGTCATTCGCGAGTCAGGGGAGAGGAGAAAAGGGCCTCAGTGTAAAGTGCTGCAAACTAGCACATTGTTTCCAGTCATTTTCTCACTATTCACAAATAAGGGGAAAGAAGGGGGGGAAAAAAAAGGGCAAAGGGATGAGAAAGGAGGGGGAGGGAGGAAGGGCGACTCAGGGTATCTTTTGACAGAAATGTCAGATGCGGGGGGCTGCTGGGGGAGGAGAGGGTGAAGTGCGTGTCTCGGGAGGGCAAGTTTTGCCTGAAAGTCTCCAGCTGAACTCCTGGCCACACGCTTCCCCCAGCTCTGACTCTTTGCCCGTCCCTGTTTTCTCTCCTTGGCTAAGATGGGATAGAAACCATCTTCTCCGAGACCTGGAGGTCAGAGTGATCCAAACGCTGCTCTGCAGAGAAAGGACAAGATGGGCACTTCTCTCCCTCCCCTTGATGCATTTCTTACGGTTTTCCTAATAACAGACACACTTAGCAATTTAATTAGCAGAAACTCTACAGAGCTGAAGGTCTGACTCCTGCACATGACATCTTATATTTCCAGGGATCAACAGCATAATAAATAGCCAGACAAAGGTTTTTAATGAAATCTTTTATTCAAGAGTCTCACATGAACTTGGCTCTGTGCCGGTTTTGGTGGGATAGGTTAATTTTCTTCACAGCAGCTAGTATGGGGCGGTGTTTTGGATTTATGCTGAAAAGTGTTGATAACACAGGGATGTTTTCGTTACTGCTGAGCAGTGCTGACACAGGGTCAAGGCCTTTTCTGCTCCTCACCCCACCCCACCAGCGAGGAGGCTGGGGGTGCACAAGGAGTTGGGAGGGGACACGGCTGGGACAGCTGACTCCAATGACCAATGGGATATTCCATACCATATGATGTCATGCTCAGCATATAAACCTGGGGCAAGAAGAAGGAAGGGGGGGATGTGTGGAGTAATGGGGTTGGTCTTCCCAAGTCACCGTTACGCATGATGGAGCCCTGCTTTCCTGGAGGTGGCTGAACACCTGCCTGCCGATGGGAAGGAGTGAATGAATTCCTTGTTTTGCTTTGCTTGCGTGCGCGGCTTTTGCTTTACCTGTTAAACTGTCTTTATCTCAACCCACAAATTTTCTCACTTTTACTCTTTTGATTCTCCCAACAGGGTGGGACTGAGTGAGCGGTTATGTAGTGCTTAGCTGGCACCTGGGGTTAAACCATGACAGGTTCATATTAGGTGTTTCCACAACAATAATAATTAAAAAATGAAAGAGCCACGTGACACTAGTTAATGCACAAAGTAGGGCACAACAACTCCCTAAACCACAATAGCATAACTTCTCTACCACCTGGCTGAATAAGCACCTAGAAGCCCTGATTGCAGCTCCTCTGCTCAGAAGCTACCTACTAAGCTCTGAACTTGGGAGAAAAACATTTCCTCCAGCAAAAATTCAGCACCTTTAAAATCATTGTGAAGTGATAACACAAGCAAAGACAGGATTAGTGGCACTACAACAAACATTATGGTATTTCCTTCACGGTTCCTCTAAAGTAGGAAAGACAAAAGCATCGTAAAAGGCTCCAGAAAAGTGTGAATCTGAAAGTAAGGAGAACTTAGAGGATTGATAAAGAAGTGGTAGGTAAGAGTAAGGCATGCCAGCAGGAGACATGGGAAATTATGGCACAGTATTAGCTTGATGACAAATTTCTTCTCATGCCATGGCCTGGATGCAGACCCAGTCTGAACAGAGAGGCTGCTGGATTTCTTGGACATGCTCACATCAAGCCACCCCTAAGACATGGTCTATGGATTGGTACCAATGGGAGTGTGCAACTCGCCAAAACCTTCCACTCAGAAATCCCCTGTATGATTATACACATCATGGAGTTCTCAGTAAATGTGCCTCGTTAAGAGTCTCACTCTGTAACTTAAGTTACCATGAGATTTTAATTCAGTAGAGGGAGCTGTGTGTGAGAGCGATGCAGTTCCAGCTGAGGGAAGATTGATTGTGTTCATTCAGCCCCCACAGCCTGAAAATGCTCCCTATTTATTTTATTCAAGTTCTTGTTAGAACACATCCCTGAGTTGCCAAGTCATTTTTTTGCACTAGCAAAAGCCTTTTCCTTTTCCCTGCTCACTTATGTGGTACAATCAATCCCAAGAGCACTCCGGTATTTCACTCTATTTTTGCCCCCCTAGTGCCCAATCTGTTTCATGATGGCTACGTGTATTACAACAGAGAGAGCTCAATATTTTATAGAGCTCATATAGACTTGGCTGCCACTTGGTTTATATTTAAATATGGTACTGAGCTGGATCAGATACGTTCCCAGTTTTGGGATGGCCAAGACCCATGATCTGAGCAATTCGATCTAGGTTATCTTTAATGCCATTGGCAAGCTTCATTGTTTAGTAAACTGGTGTTAAAAACAACATATACAGTGATTTTGCATCATGATTACAATGATTTCATAGCTTCATGGCTGCCAGTTAAGTCATACATAATGCTAGAGAAATAGTTTTATCACTTGAACTGTCATCCAGTAAAAATAAAAATTATTGGCCAGAGACTAAAGGATAAAGTAAGTTCAAGTACTGGAGCAGAAGTTTGTGAGCCAGAACTGATCCAGCAGAAGCTAGAAGTACATTTGCACATAAGCTAGTAAATTATGTATTATAAGTGTAAAAAATGTCAGCCCACTCAGCAAGAAGAGAGCGTGTTGCAACAAGATGGGTGCCGTTTCCTTCAAAGCAACTGAGGAGCCCCTGTCTTTCCTACCTTTCCATGGTATCTGAAAGCTTTATTTGAGCACAACCTGCAAATTGTATTTGGCAAGGGCTATTATAGCTGGCCTCTCAAGACTGCTCAGCAAAAGTCTGAGTCTAATTTTGCGCCATTAAAATTATCACCACTCTCATTACTATTATTATTATTATTATT
>NW_009201183.1:0-21873 GCF_000690835.1 Fulmarus glacialis
TATATATGTATGTGGACTAGAAAACCTGAGGGACCTCTCTTAAAAGGTATTGTATTACTGCAAGGATCTTTTAGTTTCTCTGTCCCAACTGCTGGGCGTAGGGAGTCCACTTGGGCAGGAAGAGCTCAAAACGGTACCAGGTGCTTCAGAAGCGTCTCCCGTCGGGACCAGCCTCCTGCCAGCTGCCCCGGGTCTATGAGACAGAGCAGAGACTTGTACACTGCCTGTGCAGAAGGGACCAGAGCTCCAGAGTAACACAGCAAGGAGCAGCAGCTGATCTGAGTGAGGCTGGCAGACAGAGACTGAGCAGGAAGCTGCAGAGCAAGAGAATGGATGATACCACATATTAAATTGCACATTGTTTTACACACCACCTTATGTGTTTGCATGAGAGGTTTCCTTTTGGTTCTATTTTTTTAAGCTGATTTTAAACCAAAACCATATTGTGTTGCTGTGTTGGCTTTTTTTTTTCATTATTCCATTTTTCTCTTGTTAATAATGAACTGAATGGGTATGAAATCCAGTTTTTTAACTTATTTTTTAAGCTGGCTCTATTGTAAATAGAATCTAGATCTGCAGTGTTTCGTTAAGAAGTACTCTACCGGCCACATGGAACAAATGTACTTGTTGTCCTGTGTCCTGTGGAAAACCTGGGATGTTGGGCTGGCCCTGTACCTGTGGGCGCAGGTGAAATGACCCATTGTAGCTTGTGGCAGCACGCTGCCATTCCCTTCTGCATTAGCCACTGGCAGGAAAAGCCCCCAGCTGTGCCTTGGATGGACACTCATACTTTTCCAAATCAGTAACAGAATTGAAAAACTTCCTCCCTCTCTTCCCTGCTCCATGCCAAATTCTCAGCTCTGCTGCATGCAGGTGGTGATGGTGGCCTTCCCAGAGGAAGGGAAGCGCAGCAGGGACCTCACCTGCTGCTCTGGGAGCTGGGGCTTGGCAGGTGAACATGCGGCTGCCTTGCCTGTTTCTGTCTCTGACATCTCCTCTTTCTGAAACTGGGCTGTGCTCCCTCTCTCAAGGTCACCTTAGAAAACCAAACTGAGTGCCCTATGCTCGCAGGTCTGTGGGCTAAGGGGATGCAGAGCTGCACTCATCTGCTGTGCACTGGGATTTTTCAAGTGAGGCGACCAGTGGTGCTGAGACAGTTGGCCCTAAGCTGAGAAATGTCTGTCTTTGAGGACACTTTGGCTTCCACACTTGAATGGGGCTCCATCATGGGAAAAGAGCCTTGTGTGAAGCTGGGGCAAAACTCACACAGCCTTTGAGAAGGAGCTATGTTGCTGGGTACTCATAGTACAGGTAGAAAAGCGCTCTCACCTTACAAGAACTGGCGAATGCTGTTTCTCAGCCACAGTGCCAAGCATCAGAACAAAGGAGGTCACCATACGAGCATGAGCAGGTAAGTCTTGGCCTATTCTCCCTCCCCCTATTTTATAGGGATAAGTGAACATGCAGGGTGCTGGTCCCCTTTCCTGAAGGTAACAGTTATCTGTGTGTCCATCGGTGCATGGCGTGCACAGGCCACAGTTTTCAGTGTGAACAGAAGTGCTGTAAGACTGTACATGTACTGTCTGGTGAGAAGTTGTCTTTACTCGTCCTGCGTCACAAGGAGCCCTGCAGGGACCGAGCAGCTTCCTGGGAGAGAAAGCAGCACTGCAGAAGAGATGTGGCCACTAGCGCGGTAGAGGGCAGGAAGGATTCTGCTGTCAGTGAGACCGACCCTAAAGGAGTGAACTTTGGCAATGGATTCCTGTTCGGCATCTAGCCCCCTGCCCTGCTGGTCCTGCTCCAGATGCTATAAACATCAGTCCCTGGAGAAGTGGAGTAAGTGAAACAAAAGTCCTTAAGATGCTAGTCACACCATTCCTGTCTCTTCGGTTTTTTTTTTTTGTGTGGTTTGTTTTTTTTTCTCTCCTAATAGCCTGTCTCCCTCTCATCAAGTCACATGGAGAAAAAGATGATGTACTCCATGGCATAGCTGACAGTATCGAATCGATCATGACAACACTAGTTGGTTACCAGTGTTTCTTCCAAGGAGACGTATATTTTTAATAAACAGAGAGTTGCAAAGAACTCTGTCTTTGAGACCTTCTTGTGGAGTCCTTCATTGTGTGCCAGATCTGTTTTTTTGGCGCTGATCTTAGCAACTATTGAGATGGTCTCTTAACGGCAAATTTAAGTGTTGACAGTGGTTAAAAAAAAAAAAAAATTGCTTTTTTTTAGTATAAGGTGGTAACCGAGAACTTGCCTAAAAGAAAAAGGAAATTTAAAAAAAAAAAAAAAAAAAAAAAAAAGAAAAGAAAGGAAGTTGGCTTATTTACAGCTGTAACCAGGCACTGAAAAGCTCTTTTGGTTGGGTGGTTGTAACACAGGTTGACTCTGGTCTGATGACTTGACACCATAAACATATTTTGGGTCATGGCTTGAATTGTGGGGGATTTGCTTTACAAATGCAGATCAAATAATAGGGTTTATATGCTGCTACATAATTATTCCTGTATTGGATATAAAGACAGCAAAGTGAATATATGGTCCAGCTAATATAGAGCATCTTTTTGCAGTTTAACATGCTGTTTAGACATCAGAGAGAAGAAGGAGGAAGTGGTAAAGGCAACTAGTATCTTTTTCTAGTACCTTTAAGTGCAGAGAATTGAAGACAAATGTGGTTAATGGGGTATCATTATACATTCCTGCCTGAATCTGCTTTGTCATTTAGCTGAGCTAATTGAAAGGTGAGAGGGTTTTGTTTTTTAAATCTTGAATGTTTTTTTTCCTTTCAAAGTGAGATTTCAGGGGAACAGGGGTCTTGTACTGAGCATGGGCATGCAGTTTGCAGACATTTCACAGTTTATGAAGCTCATTGGACAAATAAAACACAGTTTAGAAACTCCTTTAACTGATCAGATCAACAGTCTGGTGGTGGTGGTTGACCATAAAACACTGGAATATTTAAACGGTTGCTAAGCAGATCTAATGCTGGCATTACCACTCCCCAAAATCAAACTGTTTCCTTACATAGTGATGGATTTGGAATGATGAAGTTGTGATATAAAGCATCACAGTAACATTGTCCATTAATGGCTGCCACGATAGCTGCCAGGCTTCTCTGTCCAGTCTGCAAAGTTGTCCAGTAACTCTGAGTTGCAGTATGTGGATCTGCAGACACTCCTCCCTAGACAATCCATGATGTGTCCTGAGTTGATGTGTCATCTTGATCTGCTCTGACAGTGAACCATTAAGGTTCCAGGGGGGAGAGGAATGCGGGGTTATGTTCTCAAATAAATCATGCCACTACTGTAAGGCGGAGACAACCACTGCAAGAGTAATCCACATGCTAAGAGAATGAGGGTGGCATGAAGGGAAAGAAGAAGTTGCTTTTTTGAAGCTTTTTAACGAGCTATTTTTCTGGCCAAGGACAAATTGCCTACCAGGGCCTTAGTAAAATCCTTCTGGACCATACAATAGCAGAGCATTGTCCTGTTAATGGTGCTGTCTCATTGTGAAATGTTGCGGGGTGGTTCTTTTCTCTCCCAAGATGTCCTGCTACAGATGCCTGCAACAGGCATGAAACTAATCTGCCCTAAGACACTTCTAGAAAATTAGACCATAAGCTGCTTGTGCTATAGAGAAACATGTCTATGATTCTGTCTGCAGCTCTGGTTAATCAACTGTCTTGGACCTTGTAAAGCAGAGGAGCACAGGATCTGTGAGTCTACTGGAAGAGGGGTTTTAAAAGGAATTTCATAATAGTTTTCTCAAAAATTTTCTCCCTGGTGGTGCCTGAGATGCAGGCACCTGGACAGCTGTCTTAGCTACATCTTTTCTTGCTAATGATACCTGGCAGCATAACCTTCAAGGACTGCTATTCTCTGCTTTCTGCAAGCTGCCACAGCAGGATTCATGACACTAAAGCATCTGCTGTGAAGCACGTAGTTATCATCATGTTAAAGGTGTCTCTTTCCTTGAAGAAACCTTAGGTACCCCCTGACCTTTAGTGTTTGTTTATATCCCTTGCCTCCAAAATGAGGGTCATGTTGTTGGACTTTAGTTTTTTTAAGCCTAAGGAGTTTTTCCAGTTGTTTGGGTCAGTCAGTGCAGCATCTGTTAATGGGGCACTGTGGGACTAGCAATACCTTGTTGGGGCCGCACTTAGTTCATCACAGGGGCCGTGGTGGTATTTCCTCCCTTAGTTCCACTGCACTACTTGACAAAAGCTTCTGCCCAATCCTCTAATGAGCTTCAGCCCTCTTCCAATTACCTTGATTTCTGATTACTCTGATCACTTCAATTCAAAGTGCTAGTGGCCAGACAAACCACTCTTCCTACCTCTCCAGAATGCTCAATGCAGCCACATTAACAACAGCGAAGCTCTTCTCAAACTGTATGGTGGGAGGTAGCCCGAGGTGCACCCCAAGTGGAAAGCTGCTAGAGAGCCAGTGCTCCTACTGCAGGTGCCTCTGGGTGAGAGGTCACAGAAGGGGCTCCAGGGCTCAGCAGATATGGCTCTATCTTCTCTGCCCTGCCTCACTCCCAGGCTCTTCTCAGCAAGGACTTTTTTTTTCCTGGGCAGGTTCCCTGCAGCCACATTCCTAGTGGCTCGGTGGTAAAAACACCCTCTCCCTGGACTCATTCTCCAAGTCACAATGAATTTCCCTTGTGCCTCTAGACTGCTGCTGTTCCCCAGACAGTTTAGAAATTATCAGATTAGGAAAAAAGAGCATAAAATACAGGCTGGGGAAAGGGGGGAAATTTGTGACCTACTGCCCTAGAGGATATATTTGTGTTCTCAGAAGCAAAGGAGGAACTCTGCAGTTATAAAGCAAGTGTCCAGCACACACTGTAGCTTCCACCATGATGTGTAAATCAGAAACTACTGCTGCAATGCCACCCTCTGGAGCAATCTGTTAACATCTCAGGATGAGCACCCAGACTCTCTAAGCTGAAATGATGCTGCAACAAACCAGTGATCGGTAAGAAAAGAAGACTGGGGGAGGAATGAGCAGCACTGATCTTTTTTTTTCCAGGTCAGCTGTTGCTAGTTTAAAAAGATTTATATCCCACAATCATCCTAGCTGCGCTACTGAACTATAAAGCAACATTTAGCCTAGTAAAATAAACACTGGAGCAGCCTGCATCTACTCCGCAAAGCAGAGTGAGTGCACGCAAACTGGGAATGGTGACTGGAAATCCAGCTAATTAAGGTCTGATTCAACTAGGAGAGAAATTCTTGCCCTACTTAAAACCTATGGTAAATACTAAGCCTGGAAAAAAATGTACAATGCAAAAATGTGCAAAGAAGAGGTGAGAAGTACTATCGGCAGAGTCTGTAACTGATCTGATCTGGACTCCTTAATAAAGTCTGTAGCATAAAAGAAATCAAACTGAACATCTCCAAGGAAAAAATTCAAACAATTCTGGCTGTAGGCAAAAACACATTTAATACTTGCTGCCTTCTATGGCTGTATGTAATTGCCTGCTACACTTCCTGGGCAAACATGACCTTCTCATCTGGTACAGTGTGACACCTTTACCTGTTTATGTGTTTGTGCAAGTCAGGACTGAGAACAATAATTTAAGCTGGCCCAGCAGGCACCAAGGAGATACTACAGGCTTCAATGGATACCTTTGACTGTATGGCATCGTTTACAGTCCCTGCATTAATGTAATGCATCATACATCTCCAAAACTGTGACTCCAAAAGAATTTTCTGTGGCCTGGCTTTTTATGAGTTCAAAGGTGTTTCTTAGTTAAACAGACAGCACATTGTGCATTAAAGATCTGAAAGCAGCAGCTCACAGAGATCCAAATTAGACCCGGTGAACTGAGCATACTAGGTAGAGAATTTACTCTAAACAGATCCTGAAGTTCAGTGGAAGTGGCTTCCACTGCTTTTACTACCTCAGCCTGAAGGATAAAGGCAGCGTGGTGGACCTCAGGAATAAGAACACGTACATAACCTCCAGCTGAACATAATTATTTTTGCTTTCATCTTTGCATCCTGCTTGACGATTTCCACCAAGGTACCTTCCTGTTCCTACCAGTACGTAATTCTATCTAGCTGAGCCTGAAGAGCAACAAGACACTTCACAACAAACTCTCTAGCAGGGGTACAGCTCAGGCAGCACCAGTCTCAGCTATAGCATTCAGTATCTTGCTATCACAGGCACCAGATCCTATAAACTTCCCAATACTTCCCTGGTTGCCACGTTCAATATAATTCACGCCTTTAGGGAGTCCCATTCGTGCACTACTATCCAGAAGCGGATACTAACCTGTGCAGTACTGCAAAGCATCTAGTACAGTATGTTCCTACTTAATGTTGCTGTAAATGCCACACTGACTTACGTGTCTGCCATGTACCTGCCTTCAGGAAACGACCCTGTACCCAACTGCACAACAGACATGAGGACGTGGCAGCTATGCTAAGGGCTGGTTTCTAGCTTCAGCTGTAGGACACAAAGTGGTGCCTGGTGGACACAAAAAGCAGAAATCACTAATATTTGGGTTACTCAGATTATGAAAAGACGACAGACATGGAGCATTGATAGAGATTGCAATGCAGCTGACTTTTTTAATCACTTCTTGGCCCTGACCACTGCACTAAGCACACTACTAAGCTCTTCTTCCAGAGCACGTCAAGCTTTCAGAATGGACTACAACTAATGCAATGTCTTGTTTTCTATAGCCACCATCCTGCTGTTAGTGGCCCTGACTGAATAGGCTTTAATAATCTGGTTCTAAGTAAAATACATTTTTAAATTTTAAAAACAAAATTAAGTAAGTCTTATTCTCAAACCAGATGATCTTATAGCTGAAAGATACTGCTGTCCATCAGCCCTGCCTTCTGTGTAATGTTTGTAAAGAATAACCAGAAAGCACTTTCAGCTATCTAGTAAGCAAACCAGAGAACCTGAAATGACTGTTACAGTGTTCCTCAGGGTCCTTGAATATCCTCTTAAAGAAACAGCAAAAGAATCCACTTACAGATGTATGCCTAGTTATAGATCATGCAAATGTATATGTGGTCTATCACACAAAAGACACAATATACCATCTTTACTTCGACCTGCCTTGTACTTGCTTACTAGAGTGCAGCAGCCCTAACTGAAAAGCAATCAGTATATATCTACCAGTTATGATACCTGTATCATCTTCTAAGCAGGCAACTGATAGCCTGAATCTGTGCTTTTTGCTCAAGCACCCTATCAGCTTTTCTTTTTTTTTTTTTTTAAAAAAAAAAAAGGAAAAATTTCTATACTAAGCATATCTAGGCTCTGCTAGAACCCACAGTACTGGTCCCCAAGCACTCAAAGGGCTTTATTGGAGTGCACTGTTGCTCCCTCCCACCCCAGTCACCTTTATTTCCTTCCAGAGAAGGGCTGGGCACATTAGAAGATGCGTGGCCTTGTGCTCATATGCAGGTAGAATGCAACCACAATTTGTCCCCTGGACTTAGGACACCAAGAGGTGTCATGGAGCACATCTGTGCTGCAGTACAGAAGACAACACTCAGGCCATGTTTTTTTCTGACTTCTGAACCTGCCAGTGAAACAGTAACAGTTGTATAGAACTAACTATGTTTCTTAACCCCACTCCACCTCTCCACACTCCTCACTATCCACACTGAATTTCAGGTGGGAGGTATCTCTTCAATCCAGCTGCAGTAAAATCCATCCATTTACCAGCCCTGTGTTTTTGTGTGGATTTGGGGGGATTTCATGCTGAACTGTTACTGGTGTGTTACAGTTAGTAGCTGTCACAGGAGAAGAGACGGAGATCACTCAGACAGATCTGATCTAGTAGTTAGTTTATTGAGTTCTAATCAGTAAATTTAGGTATGTAAAATATTTAATAAGTGCAGATGGATTCGCGGTCAATACTCTACTATTTACTACACTTAAAGTTAGTATGGGATACAAAGGTTATCGCTTAAGCTTACTATACATATCTTAAATGTTACATGCATGCAAAAAATGTCACTTACCAACCCATCAATGTCTGGTGTCAGGTAAGGGATCCCTCAGCCTCGAGGGGTAACCTTGAGAGGCATCCCTGCTCAAGGGGAGATCACTGCCGCGCAGCCAGCTGCTATGGAGGGAGACCTCAACGGACCCTGATGGCTGCAGATATTTATAGCGTAAAGTAGTTGATTTGTAGTCAGATTTTCTGCTGTGTTAATGCAGTTTCGGACGCTTCTCGGCCCCGTCTCCAGCCAAACCGTTTTTTTTTGGGTTTAGTGCTGAGTTCTCACTGATAGCTTACACAATAGGATTAACTTTGATTAGGCCTACTTGCTGAGCACCTGCCTGCACTAAAGTTCAGTTAGTTCAAACAGGAGGAGTGCATCCATCACAGTAGTCTATAAACAGCAGTACCTAGTCAAAGTTTTAGCTTTTTCTGTGAGCTAAATAGTACCTGCTCTTTTTTATTCTAACTAAATTGTGAAACTGGCAAACTGCTCTGAATTCTTGTCCATACTGAAATGGACTGAAAACTAAACAATCTGATAAATATTTATCTAGCAAGGCAGCTATGACATCCAGAGGAGATGCCTGGTCTTGGAATACTTTTATTGTTCTCATTGACGCTTCTACTACTAAAATCAGGTATTTAAACCAACCTGTTAAACAACAGCAGACACATCTCATGAAAAAGTTTTTATTTTTAACTGTTATATAGCTCCAGAGAATGAAAATTATTCCCTAGAGGAAAACAATTACATTTATTCAATGAACACTTCCTAAAAAGTACATAACTTAACTGCCAACAGGAAGGAGATTCTGGTTTATTTTCCACTGCTCCCATGACGCCATGCCTTCGCAAAGCTACCGGCCTCTTTCATTCAGCAGAACATTTTCAAGAGAGACTGTTGGAGGACTGCTGTCCTCCTTTTTTGCAGTTGTGGCTGTCATTATTCTTCTTCATTTGGAAGAAACCCTTTTGCTCTGTCCAATTTGTCCAGAACCTCACTATAAAGACCAATCATCTGGAGAATATAAACACCACAGTTGTCAACAAGGATGGATAAAGTTGTATCATTCAACTAGATAATACAACAAAGTGACAGGGAACAGAAGCAAGGGAATAGGAGGGAGACTACCACCAGCTTCTAAACCTAAAATTTCAGATTGATGTAAAGATTTTGGCACAGATTTAAACACAGTGATTTAAGAAAAAAAAACTTAAATCAGTACAACCTAACAAAGGTGCTTTTATTTATGCTGACATAAAGCATAGTTTATAGCTGAGTCTTACATCAGCGAATAAACCTATTCACAGAATCACAGAACAGTTGAGGTTGGAAGGGAGTGATCTCACTTCTTATGGTCTTAAGTGATGTACTTAAAATGGTATAAAAGTTGCAACCAGCTCTATTGCCCAGCTTGTTCGTAAGAGAATGAATGATGACTGCATACATCAGCCAGGCTACACTGTGTTGCTATCAAGGAAGGAGCACCAGCCAAAAACTGTAGAGAGAAGCTTACTTATGACAGAGTAAGAAAAAGCATCATTGCTTTCTACAGAGGTACTAGCCCTGAAATTTCTCCCTCAGAGGAAGTGGCTAAGCTACACCTGAAAAGACGAGCTTTAATGATTTTATTCATATCACCTTAAACCCTATTTATAAGACATTAGATTATACTAGAAACAAAGCTCGAAAGTATTCATACAACAACTGATTTAAGTAAACTGGTACAGCCCCTTGACTTTAGTGAAAGCAGGCAAGGTACAAGGGTTTTCCTATGACCACAAATAGTCAGAAGTTTATTTCCAGTCAGCCATTTACACAATCCTTCCAGTAAAAGGATACTACACTTCTCTTTCTATTGTCTATCAAAACTTTTCTGGCCTCACTTTGAAAAAATCTTTTATCATCAAGCTCCCCCAAAATATTTAGGTACCATGCTTCTCCTGAAACTCTTTAAAAAGATCATCTGTAGTGGTTTCTTCACCCAGATCCATATCTCAAATTCAGGCTAGACACCCAATCCCACGTCCTCAAATCCATCTGCTTACACTTACATGGCCTTCATAGCTTTTCTTCAGAGATCCTAAGTGATTGAGGAAACGCATTCCTAATCCACACCACTGCTCAGCTTCCTTATATTTACCAATGGTATACTGAAATATTCCTGTATTCCAGGCTCTTGTCATCAACCAAAGGATCTCCATCTCTGGGTAAGCATCCTGAAAGTAGCAAACAAGAAGCAGCAGCTCATCAGAAAATAGACTCTTCCCTTTAAACCTGACAAGTCAAGAGTGCATTAGAATTTAGTTTTAGAGTGGGAAAACAGTTGGGCTTTTTTTTTCCCCTAAGCAAAGGGCAATTCCTTCAGAGCCATCCTGTACTTCACAGTTCATCTGCACTACTGTCAAACAGCTTGTTTCCAACATGGGTAAGTTGTTGCAATTACCTATTGGTAGGTCAGAAAATACAATTCTGTGGGACTGGGAATGATGGAAGTATGCTTTCCAACAGCCTGTCTGCAGACAGGCTGAACTTTCTGCCGCGGTACTTTCCAGTTTATCCAAACAGTACTGAACAGCAGAACATAGTTCCTCTCTACAGATTAGAAGCAGCAGTCCTTATGTCTTCAGAATTTCTCTATGCACTGTGGCGATGGCTTGCTAGAGTGAAGGCTGCTCTTACAACTGCAGAACAGAAGCCAGACTACCCAACAATACTTTGAACCTGGTGTGGAACTGATTCATTTGCAGAAGTGAAGGACAAGCAATTATTTATTTGCCACGCAAATCCTTAAGGGGAGGACTGGAAGGACTTCTTTTCCATCTTTGATAGATACTTCTCATCCTAAACAAGAGGGCCCACAGTGAATTTCTGAGCTGCAGCATCCATTTCTGAATAGGAGATATAAATAATGAGTGGTGTACCAGCTTTCTGACTGATAATGTACTGATGTGCTGCCCCAGTGTCCTTCTCTTAGCATGGTACCATTAGTACCGGCTGCCATGAGCAAGACTGCAAAAGAAGGCTGCCTAGTACTGTGAAATTTTGCTGTTACGAGTATCAGTCCACATTAACATTTCATTCGTATCCCTCAACAAGAACATTATTAAAGTTATAGTTGAGAACTTCAGTGAGAGGCAGGCACAAATGCGGACACATCGGTTTTTCTGGGAAGTCAGGAACAAGCGTATCTTTATGCCACTTTTATAAAAGAAGAGACATTCAAACCTGACTAAAGAAACAGCCATTCAATGGAATGAAGCTATGAAACATAGTATTGGTTTCATTAGTCCTCACCAGGAATACTCCTTAACTGATTTTTACCTATGAAATTCTAAGTAGAAATGTCTGACTTCCTCAGTACAACTGCCTTCACTGTACAGCATTACACTTCAGGCCTGAAAGGAGCAGCTTACTGAAAGAAGGATTTTACTCTCCATGTACCTGTTCTCACAGAAACAAGGCACGTGGTGCCACAAGTACTGACAGCACAGGAATCTAGTTCTAGGTCATTTGGAGAAAATAGTAACGTAGTAAGTTCCCAAATACATTTAACAAAACGGAGCTGAGAAAAAAGCAGGACTGGTATCCAAATTTTAGCCAGCTTTAAACTGATCTGGAAAAGTAATCTGCATTTAAAAAACCATATTCAGCGTAAGAATGTAGAAAGCACGAGGAGGAAAGATGGATGTTCTAGCTCAAGATGTTTCTAAAATAGGCACTGAAAATTTGGCCTTAATGTCTCTAAAAAAGCCCTTACAAAATCCAGGAAATTTATAATTCAGTCATAAATATCCAAGAGGCATTTCTTTTGAGGTAATTTCAGTGTATCTTTTACTGAAGTAATCTTAGCTGCTCCACATATAACACTATATAATGTTCAGTCTACTAATTATTCTCAATCTCATGCGAATTTTTTTAAAATGTGCTCAGGATCATCTCCCAATCTCTTGTTTTCCTGTTCAACTTACTGTGCTGCTGACTACGCTCAGAGCATCTTCAAAGTAGTCCCACACCTCCTGCAGTACACAGGCATCCAAGTCTGTTAATCCAGTCGGCAAAGAAAGATTAATCAAACTATGTAAGCATTTGCTGAGAATTGAAACAGAGCAAAAGAGGAAACATTAAATACCACGTGCACAAACAGCTACTTTTTAGTATCAGCAGTACATTAATTTATGTCTCTATGATTGTCAGACAGACATGTCCACCTTGGTGCTTACCACACTCATATTCTTATAGCAGAAATATAGATCTCCCTAGTATCAGATCTCATTCATACAAACTATGCAAAAAGAGAGCCAAGAGCAGCAAGTACTTAATTATTTTCATTGCTGGACTCTGAAGTAACAGAGACAGAAGGACAGCCATAATATTTTCTAGGGTGCTACGCACGACAGCAAGGAAAAAGTACCTTTTCTAACTTCACCAACAAGAACTAAGTAGTCAGCATCCTCAGAAAATCAGTAACAAATACATGGTTTCTGAAAACAGGTCTGTTTCTCATTGTGAAGTGAGAAAGGCAATATTAACAGTTGCCTTTGCCCAGTGGTTACTGCAAGGAACCCGGAAAGGAGGAAGAAAATCCTTTACGGGATACAAGTGAGAGAGAAGGACACACACCAGGTTGTTTTTCGGATTCCATAAGTTAACAGTTGTTAGAGAGCCAGTTACCCAGCAAAATAAATCACATTATGTACTATGGCATCATATCACTAACTTACAACTCATGGCTTTCTTCTCAGCCCTTAATTTCTCTTCACTTCATTGTCTTTGAAATACCTAGTTCACTACTGCAGGGTAACATTTGAAATTAACACCTTCCTTTTAAGAAACAGCCAGAGACCTCTTCTGGATCCAATTTTCATTTTCCTTCCTCAATAGATTCATTTATTAGAAATACGACTGTTTTAGAAAACATATCAAGTAAACAAATTGCGGTTAACACTTCTATTAGACAGTCATACTTGAGAGGTACATTGGTTGCCAGCAAGAAGTGGAACCTTGCATATAAGCTAAAATCCACTTTTTTCAAATTGCAGGCTTTATTCCCTGTCAGCATTTCCAGTTACAGGTTCATTGCAAAGCTATGTGATAACACTAACCTAAATTTCACAGCATCAATGAGAGTCTGCTTTCTGTGAAGGTTTAGTGCACTCTTGAGAGCTTTCTTACACAGTACAGGATACCAAGCTGGAGATTCCATTGCTAATGCTTAAAAGCAAAAGAAAATAGAGAAGAAGAAGAAAGAAATGACTGGAGCCAGACTTTAATCTCATTGATCACTAAAATAAACTACAGCATGTTGCCAAATCCCTTGTGATAAACAACTGAAAAGATATTTGCTTAATGCCTGGGCTGGTCACAAGCTAGTGCTTCTCTACTACTTTCTTACTGTGCACATCATCAATGAGGACTACAAGGCAGAAGCACAGCAGATTTAATAATTTACTAGTACTGTCACTGCTGTATACTTCTGGTGCAGTAACCCAAAAATATTGGGGGGGGGGCGGATCTAAAGTAAAGAGTATTGTTATGTTTGTCTCCTTGGAAATGAAAATCTGGATGGAAAAATTAGGCAGGTGCGGGATGTCAGTATGGCATTTCCAAGCCCAGGTGTGTACTCCCTCAAGACAAGAGAGATAAGTAGGTGTTAGGCAACCCTACAGAATCCCCTCCAAAGACTTGCCACAGTAGTTCTAAATTTTACTCATCTTCCTTGGATCCTACTCTAGATTCTCAAGGAGGCATGACTAGAATTTTCTAATGAAAGTATGGTACAGTATAGAGAGGTTCTATTTACAAATTAACTACACTAACTTTAAGTTGAAACTGCATATCTTTCCGAAGTCCACATTCTAAAACTTTTGTATTGGGGCATGAATGAGGTAGGGTCATTCTCTGGCCTTTACCAGTTTGGAGCATGTAAAAGTGTATCTGAATAATCTTTTCCAGACTCACAACCTATACAATGTCTCAGGGTCTAAATGGAAGGATGTCGCAAATTCCTGGTTCATCACCCATGTAATACAGTATTTCAAAATACAGCTCCCCTAATGTTGCTGAGATCCTAAGCATCTTTGCTTCAGGACAAAATATATATGGTTAGACCCATTTTCTCCATGCTGCACAATACATGATAATCCTGGTCACCCTAAATGAACAGGAAAGAGCTACAAAAGCTGTTTTTCTTGACTTGAAGAATATGAAAGTCCTTACATGCAATGATTTCTAGCGTCTTGACCTCTATTTGTGGTTGCTCCCATACTGACTCCATAAGGTTGTGGAGTGTTGGATCATTCAGTTTGGATCTTGCTTCAAATTCATACAGCAGAAGCAATGTGTCTGTTGGGTCTTTAGCAAAATCTCCTACAGAAAAGACAGAATTGCCTGTATGTAATGATTCATTTTCCTAAAGCCACATGGTTTACCATAAGGTATAAATTTTGCTTTCAACAGGCAGGAAAACCATTAAGGTACTCAGATTTAACAGCAGAGCAAGTGGAACTCTGAAGCAGTCTTGGACAGAAACCTCAGATGTCCAAAGCACAACCCCACCAACCACCATGCCTTCCCGTCCCTGTCCCCCCGTCCCCATCCCCCCCCGCCCTGTCCCCTTCCCCAAAAATAATCTGGATTGTCTGTAATTGGCTAAATTCATGCAACCCTCCTAGGCAAGGTAATAGCTACTAGGGAAGCGATTTTCTTAAGACAGGTAAAAGAGATAACAGGCTGCCACCAGCTCAGAAGGTCAGCTTATAAAAGAAATTATCATCAGCTTCAAATTTTTCTATAGGACTTGTCCCCTTTCTGGTAGAAAAGCCCTCAGAAAATCCTTAAACACAAAAGAAGGGTGGGAGAACAGTAGAACTGCTAGGAAGGTATAAACCTGATAAAAATGCCAAACAATCCTTTACTGAACTATCACAAAGACCTTTGTTTTTACATCTAAAAGACATTCTCAGCTTCCTCCAGGGCAACAGACTTGTCCACATGAAGAAGCGAAGGAAGCACCAGGCTAGCATTCCACAAACCTCTGCAGGAGAAACTCCAATATCTCAATGTCTTGAGATAATTAACCCCTTGGGATTTTAAAGATGGAAAATTAAAAGGGAAGAAGTCTTCCTGAGTTATCTTGCCTTCAGTGTACAAGGGCAAAGAGAATCCCAAATCCAGGCCATATAACGAACCTTTCATTCTGAAATTTTAAGGGGAAAAAAAAATAGCAAGTACATTGCTTGACAAAAGTTAAATACTAATGCATCTTACAATGCAAACTCCACTGTGTCCCAAACCTATAACTGAAAAGAAACCAGACCACAGGCCAGACAAGGAATGCCTAATGCAATTTTTCTACCAATATACTACTAAAAAAGTGAAGCATGCATCCTCTAGGCTAACAGTCACTCAGCATCTCAGCTGTCAGCTGAAAGTACACCAGTCTCCAGTAATATCTGATCTAACTTGACATGGAATAGTCAGGGAACAGAGGATGGGTTTTGGCACTTCAAAGTATGGTAGCAGGACTTTCTGTATTCTGAAATGCCTTATATGGGAAGAGTCTAGTAAAACTATTAAAACAGTGCAAGACTGACTCCACTCTAGAGCAAAAAGCTTGGAGTTTCTTAACTTTTAAGACAGAACAGTCAACCCAACTTCACTCTGAAAGATTGTTCCATACTTCACAGCACCTATACAATAAAAAGCCTGCAACGACATACAAAAAACAATAGTTGGCTTTGCCAATTCTTTTATCATATTGCCATATATCTGCTTCAACACACTTCAGCTGAGACAGCAATTCCATTCCATTTTTCATTAATATAGTGACTAAGTCTAAGAGTTACATGTGCTGAACAGACACACTTTGTAGCTTACCTGTTAATTTCAGAACTTCCCATATCTCCTTGCATGCCTGGAGATGTTGAAGGGCCTGAGTCAAAAGCTCCGTCTATTTTACAAAATTTAAGAAGTTTTTTTTTTCACAGTTTTAAAAGCAAAAGGAATATACATGTCACAACTAACAGGATCTTCATACCTAACTATAAATTAAATTAAGAATCAGCCTAATTAGTACATCATCTACACCAGTTACTGTTTTGGGGTTTTTGGGGGGGGGGAGGTTCTCTCTCTTTTTCAAAGACCTCCACATCTCAGACAAAGCCTCTTCACACCGAATGTTCCATTGGTCCAGAAAAAAACATATGGGTTCCCTATGGGACATCATTTATTTTAGCTTCCAAGCATAAAATAGTGCTATTGAGACTGACAAACCACTAAATCCCACAACACAAATTGCTGTGCATTGCCCTCCACAAAAGTAACTTTCTACAACAATCACTGTACAGCAGACTTCCGTACTTCCTTCATAACCACCATACATTTTCCTTAATCTTCTTACCACAGTAAATACAACACCCAAAAAAAAGGACGTATGCATGCACAAAAAACAACAACAAAAAAGTGAGCTTTATCACAACCATACTGGTTACTACTTTCAGCAATGGCATAATCCTAAAGCTGCAGTTATTATCTGCCTGACCAACCCATGTTTAGCAGCAGACTCCTGACATAATATATAAGGTAGACTGAAATTCCTCTAAGAGAAGGTACTGCCATGACCCTTTGCTGATATATATCTGTTCAAATCCACTGAAGTCAACAGAACTAATTTATAGAAATCCAACATCTACAATTGTCTGGAAAACACTAAGTGCATTGATTCTAATTAACTATGAAAGGTTCCATGGTTACATTCTCAGTATCCTGTTCTCAGTGAAACAACTAAGACTTCAAAATCAAAAGAAAAAAATGCTACACTGATACATACAGAATCAGTTAACAGAGCAATGCCCTACCTGTTTAGAAGGTGTTACTTCTTGTCTCCCCACTTCCAGATCAACTGCAGCTGCCATTAACAGACATGTCTTCTGAGCAATTAGAACAGCTTTGTCAGAAGGACAAAACTGGGACAACTGACACCAAAAATAGGAAAAGGTAATGAGAATTGCGCCCATATAAATCAATTTGCTCGTGAACAGATGATTGCTGAGTCTCCTCTGTGACACTTTTAGTAATCAGTCATGAATAGTATATATTCATATTGCAATTTTACTTGTACAATTACACAAGAAGATTACTTAAGTGTAAAGCAGTGTTGGAGTTCCCTCTCTACAAACACATACAAAACTGACGGTGTTGGTAGAAATTCTGTATGGAGATTAGGACTCCAGTACTTAACATGTTTGTACTAATGATACAGTTTGCAAACATCAGAATCCATTTATTTTAGAAAGTTCTCATTGAAGTCTAAGTTTCTTATAATATTTTTAAGCAACAGAATGTAAAGTATGACAATAATGCTCACATTTTGTATTACAAGTCAACCTCCTTCTGACAAAAGTGCTCCATCTTCAGAGCATACAAGAATGTCTCTAAGGAGATACCTGACACATGCATGTAACTTCTAACAGAACTAGACAGATGACAATATTCCTCAATCAGAGATACTATTAGCAAGAGTACGTACCTTGAAAGAGAGTAGAAAAAAATCCCTCATCTTTTCAGGGCAGCCCCTGAACTGTACAGCTAAGTTCCAAGCTAACAAAGCCATAAAAAAAAATGGAGAGTAGAATAAAAATCTTCAACATTATAGGTATGCCCATCTAATCTCTAGTAATAAAGCAGTTCACATTCTCCAATTCAATTTCTTAATCAAAATATCATCAACAGCTCATTTAACAACAGCAAGAAATACCGTTATTAGTGATTTGTTAAAATATCTTATTCATGCTTTCAAATTTTGTCTTAATAATTTCATCACAACCAAGTATCCATTCTACCACATACCTTACCCACAAGAGCATGAATTGGAAGAAGCATTTTCTTATGTTAGTAAACAAAAGTAGTATCTGAATTAAAGTGTTGAATATTCCCAAGATAAATTAAAAAAAAAAAAAGGAAAAAAACCCATGAGATTTTGAAACATTCTCCATTTTACCTCAGCAGGGTCAAGTACATGGCAATTAAGCACACAATTCTGATTAGTAAATGGATGAGCCATCTAAAGACAATCAAATGATTCATGTATGAGAATCTGACCCAATTAAATGTTTAGATTCTACAGTGACTTTGCAGATTCTAACTTTCATGTTAATTTACTCCCTAGGACATGTTTTTGTAGTCTCCGAATTGTTTATTCTGTGAGTGAGAATGCTGCCTTGGAAAGGTCATGAGCACCACAAATTCCATTCACACTTGTGTTACTGTATTTGACCTCTGCTGCTTCTCTCCCTCCTTTGCTACTCTTTATTGGAGCATTGCTACATTGTGAGGATGTGTGCAAAATCATGGCAGATGTCTTCTGTTATTGATTTCAACTATCTTCTCTCCTGTATGCTCTGGCAGAAGCAAGAATCTAAAAAATTCCTTCAACCCGTTACCCTACGCTTGTATTTTTATCTATAAACAGCAGATGCACCGACTCCTTTACCAAAACAGTGTAACAAAGACTACTAAATGAGGATCCAGAGACACGCTACAGATAGTGCTTAGGACAGCTCCATAGGAGCTGCATTTCCCACTCGGAAACACTTTATCTATGATAATGTTTGCTGTTTAGATTTCATATACTGTAGTTCAAGGCAAACTCCAGGACTGCTGATTTAAGCGACTAATGAAGACAGTCTATCTGGGTGGCAGAGGTAAGCTCATCCTGCATCAATCACACCAGTACACCCACCTGAACTTCCTCATTCTTATTTTGCCTACATGAGAATATGCATACTCATGATCGGCAGTAAGGTTTTTTTATTGCTCTTAGTAGCATTTTTTTTCAGACATTGAAGAAAACCGTTATTCTTTCTATTTGCTTGATCTTAAATTTTACTTCTGTAACAGAGTCTTGGTAGTGAAGGGCTAAGAGAAAAATGGTGAACTCTGAAGAGTTGTATCATGGACACACACAACAATTCCTGTGGTGAAGGGAATAATGTATCAGCTATCCCATCAGTCAAATAGACGTTGTGTGAGTATTCGTCTTGATAACTGACTTAAACCATGAGCCGTATCAGATAGTTTCAGAAGACAGAAAATGCAGCAGGAGAACTTTAAGACTAGTTAAGGCAGCGACTGCCAAAGGTGACAAGTTTTATAAACCTACTACATCTTTAAACACTTGTTTCTTCCTTAAGGTCTGGCTAAGTGGAGGTGGAGGGGATTCAGTTTAGATTTTGAGAATGCAACCTACCAACTTTTCTAAACCAGTGAGCTTCAAGGATCCTCATTTCCCCTGTGAATTTCTCTTCTGTGAAAGACTCAGCAAGTCTCTTGTGAGCTGCAGAAAATATGTTGTTCCAATACATAAGTAACACTTTCTGAGCATAATAAAAACATTTCCAAGTCTAATAACAACACTACAAAACAGAGGTTTCCAAAACACCCATATAATTCCTGATAAAGAGCTATTCTCACAAATCTAATATGCTTGATCAGAGAGGCTTATAAAAAACATCAAAAGGTGCCTCAAACAGCATTTTAGATAAGATATATAAGGCTGCCAACAATTACTGCCTCTTCAAAGTTTACTGACACTGCAGTCTAATGCAGAGGAGTTTTACTTAATTTCACAAAAAGTTGAGGGTTTTTAAATTTAATAACAGGTTTGAGGCCTTTCTTCAAGGAACCTTTAATTAATTTAATTTTAGTCTTCATCTCTTCTCCTAGTTGCAGTAAGAATGGCTAGTGTAGAAGAAGTTCTACAATCTCATTAACTTTCTTGCCCAAGATAGGAAGAAAAGGGTAAAAAAGATTTAATGAAACTAAGTATTTCTTCTGATGGAGAAAAGTCCTCTGTAAAACTCCTTTACCTTTTCCAATGCAAACAAGACAATTCTTTTTCAAAGGACAGCACAACTTAAAAGTGGGAACCAATTTTGACAAGCCTCTCCCGTCTTTCAGCAATTTGCTATTATTCCTTGCAGTTTTCTAAGCCTTACAGGGCAAAAAAAATAGCATTAACTTAATTTTAAAAATGCTCCCTTTTCAACAGCTAGAACAGCAAAGACCACCATTGACATTTAATTAATGCCAGCAGAAAGTTACACTGTTAATTCAGTTCACAAAACCAAACTTCTTCCTTTTGT
This sequence comes from Fulmarus glacialis, assembly GCF_000690835.1. Classification (NCBI taxonomy): domain Eukaryota; kingdom Metazoa; phylum Chordata; class Aves; order Procellariiformes; family Procellariidae; genus Fulmarus; species Fulmarus glacialis. The sequence goes on from NW_009201183.1 coordinate 20,125, forward strand.
GGTAACCCTGCTACTAAAGATACTAACTTTGTTCCTGCCAATGCAGAGTAGGAGACTGTCACTTGAGGCCACCCACGCTGTGGCTTGTACTCAAATATCTGTTGTTTGCATGCACGGCCTTATGAAGGATTAAAGGAAAACTGCCTAGAAGAAACTGCCCCTTTGTCTGAGAGAAGCTCCCAAGTACAGGCTTTACTAGAAACAGTTTTCCCAACACTAGCCTGCAAGCTTTCCATAGCAAAAACCTGTAGCACTGAGATCCAACTTCAAAACACTGTTGAATCTCCAGTTTTAATTTTACTGATTTCAGTGGGAAGTTGGGAACCTAGACTGAAATAAGGAGTCTAAACATTTGGTTGGTATGGACCTTATCATATAATAAAATGTTCACAGATAGAAGAACTACAGAAAATGTAAATAAAACAAAAGCATACCCAAAGTCAAGTAAGTCAACATTGAGTTGATATCTTCATCTCTAGAATGGCGGAAAAATTAAGTTTTAGAAAATGTTTGATTAACTTTCTTACAACAGAAGACATTATTTATGTTGGAATACATCTCCGTAATTATGGATATAATCATTCTTCCCCTGACAAACATCTCAGGCATTAGAAACTTCTAGCATTTGAAGAAGCAGAAGGAATATTGAAGGCCTGTAAAAAGTTTTATCGATCTGCAGCAGCGAAGGTCATTATAGAAGTGCAGCGGGAGATTTTCTCAGTTGTCAGGGCTGCAGGTTAAACTTCAAACCCCACAGACACTACACTGTTTTCCTGACAGTCAAAATCCAGCAGTACAGTTCTCCTACTTCTAAGCCAACACACCATTTGTGAAGTGGCTAGTCTTCAGCAAGGGAGGTCGCACTCTGAAGTTCTCACTCAGAACTTCTGAAAGATATCACATCCTACTGTCAAAGTTAAAGAGGTGGCTTAGCTCACATTCCCCATCAAAAACACCTGACAGTCTTATGCATTAATAAAAGAGGAAGGCAAAGAGCAAATATTTAAAGGAAAGGTAGAAATAGAAAAGATGTTCCTATGTGATGTCATTAGGTCAAGTTGGGAAGTCATCTGGGTGGACTTTTTACTAGCATAAAAATTAATCTCTTGATTACTCTGCAAGAAAATAAGCCCAGCAAGAAAATATTACACCAGTTGTACAACATATCCCCCATAAGAAAATGGTTTTGCAAATGGACTCACCTTTTTTCTTCATTTTCTGCCACAACCTCTGACAACATAAGACGAACCAAACATCTAAATATGAGAAAAACAAGCAATGAAGAAGCAAGAAATTTTTTTCTAATGGTGTACTTTGTCCTTATTTTCCAGAAAGAATCCCACTTTTCTTCCTTACACTATCAGCCCATGGAACTCAGAGAAGTCAAACTGAGAGTAAGATCATACTAATTCCCATCCTATTGCCTTATTTTGTATATCACCTTGTTAAATCATGTAATAGTAAGTAAATAAATGTACTTTAACAAAGGCTTTAAGCAAATATTGGAATAAATACATCTGTCTCACAATATTTGTTTTTATAAACATGATGGAATATTTCAATAAGAAGATACTGCTTCATCAGAGGATACAAACAAACTGGTATTTTCACCAAATGTATTCTGGCAATTTCATTAGAGTCGCTATTGGTCATCTGTTCAAATCATAATGTAATCATGAAATTCAGACCAACTAATACTATTTGCTTGAGAGAGACTTGAAACATTGTCCTGGTTCCGGCTGGGACAGA
>NW_009201184.1:0-1173 GCF_000690835.1 Fulmarus glacialis
CCCCGGGAGCCCCCCACACCCCACCTGCCCTTTTGCACGCGCGTGTGCACCAGCACGGTGCTTCCCTCTGGGTGTGTGAGCAGGTTTCGGGTGCGGGGTTGGCACCTCCGCTTCTCTTTCCGGACCCCAAAATCAGATTGCGTGGGGGGGTGGGACCGGGCGGGTGCTGCCTGTGGGGCCTGGCAGCCTCCGGTTCGGTCCGGTGGCTTTTGGTCTGCGGGGGGGGATTTGCCCGGTGGGCGTCCGAGCTGCAGCTCCACAGCAGGGTCAGGCATGGGGGGACCCGGGCACGCTCGGTCCCATTGGGGCACACTTGGTCCCACTGGGGTCACACTTGGTCCCGTCAGGGACGCACTTGGTCCCATCAGAGTCGCACTGGGTCCCATCAGGGACACACTCAGTCCCATCGGGGCACACTTGGTCCCACTGGGGTTACACTGGGTCCCATCAGGGACACATTCAGTCCCATCGGGATCACACTCAGTCCCATCGGGGCACACTCGGTCCCACCGGGGTCACACTTGGTCCTGTCAGGGACACACTCAGTCCCACTGGGGACACATTCGGTCCCACCAGGGACACACTCGGTGCTATAGGGGCACGCTTGGTCCCATTTGGGACACACTCAGTCCCGTCAGGGACACACTTGGTGCTATAGGGCATACTCGATCCCATCGGGGACACACTCGGTCCCACTGGGGACACACTCAGTCCCATCAGGGACACACTTGGTGCTATAGGGGCATACTCGATCCCATCGGGGACACACTCGGTCCCACTGGGGACACACTCAGTCCCATCAGGGACACAGTGCTATAGGGGCATGCTCGGTCCCATTGGGGACACACTCGGTCCCACTGGGGACACACTGGATCCTGCTGGGGTCACGCTCGGTCCCATCGATGGACACTCACTCGTGCATTTCTCGCAGCCTGCAGACCGGCCTCGCTGGGGTTTTGCTCTCCGGGCTGCAGCCCCTGGGGTCTGCAAAGCACCCAGCAGCCGTCCCCACCCCACCGGGTGGCCCCCAGCCCTCGGCAGCCTCGTCCCATCCTCCTCCTCCTCCTCCTCGGGGTGAGGAAGGGGCTCCCCCTCCCCCCCCGCCATCTGTCCCCCCTCATCGCTTTGTCAGCACCGGCTGGAATGTGGATTAATTTCGGGAGGAATGTCACC
>NW_009201185.1:0-1923 GCF_000690835.1 Fulmarus glacialis
ACCGATTTCTCCCCCAACATTGGCGTGAACCTCAAGAACGTATGAGGTCAATGCTACATTATGTAGCACCATTTTTCAGCAAGATTAAATTCTACAGTTGTAGACTCAGTCTAGGCTAAAAAAGCATCATTTTAAGCTTTAGTTAAAGAATTTCATAGTGTGCGAGTGTTATAAAAGAGAAGGATACACAGTGAAACCTGTATTTTCAATCAATTACTGTTGCCTGCTGACATTTCATTTAAAGGAAGTTACTTTGTAGACAAACATGAAACAATTTTCCTAGGAAATTGGGATGACTAGAAAGGCTTAGATGGAGTAAGAAGAGGGCAAGTGAAATTTACCTTGGATAATGAATGGACCTTAAATTAAGGAAAATAATACAATAATTCATTTATATGGATAGCCTCAGAAAAGAGCAACAAAAGGACTCATGCAATTCTTTTAAAGCTTAATTGCATGTATTCTGAGCAGTTTAGACAAAATTTTGTAGCATAAATTTGAAGAGTGACTTCATCAAACCAGTTGTTATGTTTCATTTTTAGCAACGGTTTTAGGCTTTTAAAACGTTGTCAGTGTACGTTCTGGTTTTCATATTATACAGAATGCAACACATTTTAGTCAGACTTCTATTTGAAGTTGCAAGGCAAACTGCAAATACATTTTGAAAATGCCATCTCCTTAAAGACACCTCATGAAACCACAGCATGTATTGGCTAGATTTGTAATCTGAGAAAATTTAGGCTATAGAGAGCAGCTCTGCAGAGAAGGACTTGGGGGTATTGGTGGATGCAAAACTGGCAAGCACTGCACAGAGCTGGCAATGTGAACCAGCAGCCCAGAAAGCCAATCACATCTGTCCTGGGCTGCATCAAAAGAAGTGTGGCCAGCAGGTTGAGGAAGGTGATTCTCCTCCTCTATTCTGTTCTTGTGAGACTCCACCTGGAGTACTGTGTTCAACTCTGGGGCCTCCAGCATAAGAAAGATATGGATCTGCTCAAGTGCGTCCAGAGGAGGGCCACGAAAATGGTCAGGGGGCTGGAGCACCTCCCCTATGAGGACAGGCTGAGAGAGTTGGGGTTGTTTAGCCTTGAGAAGAGAAGGCTCCAGGGAGACCTTATAACAGCCTTCCAGTACTTAAAGAGGGCCTACAAGAAAGATGGGGAGGGACCCTTTATCAGGGAGTGTAGTGATAGGACAAGGGGTAATGGTTTTAAACTGAAAGAGGGTAGATTTATATTAGATATTAGGAAGAAATTCTTTACTGTGAGGGTGGTGAGACACTGGAATAGGCTGCCCAGATAAGTTGTGGAGGCCCCATACCTTGGAACTGTTCAAGGTCACGTTGGATGAGGCTTTGAGTAACCTGATTTAGTGGAAGTTGTCCCTGCCCAAGGCAGGGGAGGTGGAAATAGATGACCTTTAAAGGTCCCTTCCAACCCAAACCATTCTATGATTCTGTGATACCTGTGCTAATAAAATAAACAATGCCTTGGAACATTCCCAGGCACTGGAACAAAATAATCTAATCTGTAAAACTGTTAGAATGGTTGTTAATGCAGTTTTAACCTGGATCAAGTATCAATCTTCAGACAATTTCTGGGCATCATCTTGAATTTACCAAAGGACAAGCAGTTACAGATAGATAGTTCAGACATGGCCAGTGTGGTTTGGAATGTAAGTGAATGTATAGCATGCATGTAGGTTGTTGATCCTGCGTATTTGCCACTATAATTTTCCAGTATAAATATAGCCATTGCAGAACAGAATTTTAAATTATTTTATAATATTCATCAATTTCAATGAGAATTAGGTATCCAAGCATTTTTCTGAAAGCCCAAGAGCTTCCAATCATTTCAGAAGCATTTAAGGTTTTTTTTCAGAAGAGTCAGTATAGATAGCTGTCCTGGTTTTGGCTGGGATAGA
>NW_009201186.1:0-26868 GCF_000690835.1 Fulmarus glacialis
AGTAATTTATGTAGTATATATTATATATACTTATAAATGTATGTATATACACATTCTTATGGCAAAAGACATATTCTGCTTTCAGAAATGTTACCCAAGTGTAGCGTTGCTTTTCACTCCACTTGCAGTGCGATGAGTCATGTTGTTGCTGTTTTTCAAGCAGAATAAAGTTTGTTACTGACGAACAAGCATGCTTCCTTATGCTATGGTAAGACATTCCACATTTGGCCATTGTTATTAAATTAAAATTTTCTGGAAGTTTTATTAAACCTAGCAAATTGTGGGGTTTACCAATTTTATAGCTGATTCCCTGATGGATCCTGGGGACAGAAGAAATCCAAGTGTGGTAAAAAATGAGAAGATGCACAGATCTTCCCAATACAGAACCAGAGTGAAGCCGTTGGGTGTACCCAGGACTGTGACTTTGGGACACAGCACTGAGGATATGTGCCCATCAGCATAGACTTCCATTCTGTAATTGACACTGCACATGACTCTGGGAAAATTGGTGATATTTCTTCTTCCCAGTTCTGAAGAGCTGTGTCTGTCTCCAGTAACTCTAGACTTCTACACACTGTGTAGAATTTGTCACACTGTGTGACAAATTAATATCTGTGAATTTTGTTCCCTCTGCCTATCTCAGGTGGAATGGAGGGTTTTACAGTCATAAAAACAGTAATTGAAAAGTGCCACCATCTAATCAGTAAAATCATAATTATTTAGTATTATGTCACAACAGAATAAAACCATTATATACTGATTATTCAATTATCTTTATCAGGGAAAGTATAAATAATTTTATTCCCTATCCTGAGATTATCACTCTCAACCATTACGTTGGCTCCTTCAATAACAAACAGAGAAATAATGCTTCCCCCAGGAGAAAGTTAGATATTTCAGGGTTTTACAGTAGAAAGATCTTTCTTTCTGCCAACACTACAAAAACCTAATATCTTTAAATTGGACCATAACTCAAAGTGAATCATGAAAAGAGACTGCACAACCTCAGCTAAATAAGTAACAGTATAATTTTCTATTTAGTTCTGCAATATTTCTAATATTTCACTGTTGCTTTTCTTAGTGGTCCCATAGTGCCCTGCACGACTCCTGCTATGAAATGCCTTTTCCCATCATATCTAACGAACAGTATCATCCAAAGGAAAGACAAGTGTTCATAAATGTCTAATTAATCCACTTCGTGTTTTTATAGCCATCACAAATAACCTGTGTTTTTTCAGGCAAAGGAAACTATATAGAATCCAATACAAGGAAATATCAAATGTATTTGTTGGAGAGGGGTAGTAAAGCTTAATGTCAAATATTTAAGGATAAGATTTCAGTTACGATTACAAGAAAATTAATGCTTAAAGAAGGCTCCTGGAAAGGCTGGAAAGCATGTTCTCTGCACTTCTCCTGTTGGAAGTTGCCTCTGATGTTGGTGTCTAGCATCAAAAGCCTGTTATGAAAAACAACATATCTAGGCACATGGCTGGTAGGCTCACAAGGACAAGACATGCTGTTATCAAGTTCTGTCTCCAGTATACCTTCTTCTGCTTTTCTATTATGTTAAAAAGTCAGCTTAACTATGAGGTCCAACATGGATCTATCCTCTACATCCTTGCCTTTCACAAGACCAATGAACAAGGACGTTGAGGCAGCCTCAGTATACTTTCTCTGAAAGTATATACTTACCAGGAAGTGTATTCAAGCACATTCTGTCTTTCAGCACAGTGCAGATTTGCTTTGCTGCAAGGCAATGAGCTGGGGAATGAGGGAAAAGCTTTACTGTCCCTTTGTATTCTCTCCTTGTGTACAGAGTATGTTGAGGGTCACTGAAGTGACTGTTTTTTTCCCTCATCTCCCAGTGAGATATACTGCTTTAACTTTGAGAAAAGGAGGAGAGAGAAATCTTTCTGCAGAGTGACTTCACACTAAAAAAACAAAAACAAAAACAAAAACCAAAAAACCCCAAACAACAACAAAAAGTTACTACTTGGTCTTACTTTGAAATTTGAGTATTTATACTCCCGTGACCATGTTAATCTATATGTGTCTAGCACTTTGGTAGGCATTGGGTTTGTTCAGAAAGCTCTGTGATACCAGCTACCTCAAAGGTTCATGTAACAACTAGTGGAAATTTATTTAGAGATGTAGTTTCGCACTTGATTCTTGACAATTGGATTTGGAAACTTAAATGTCTCTGGTTTCAGTTAATTGACCTAAAAATGTTACTAGAAGGCTGAAAGTTAAAGTAGAAATCTTCAGAAAACATACAATTGCAAAGGGACTACTTAAGAGTAGCATATTAGAGGCACAGATGGTTTATACACCTCTGGGCAAAAAGAGTAAACCATCATGCGGAGTTAATTAGAGCTAAAACAGCTTCCCTTTAAAAAGGTGAGCTCTGGCCATGCCAAGTGTAATGAAAATATGGCATGCTATAAATGAAACAAATAGCAAGTCATCAGATAATATACACAGTTACTTAGAAATTCTGATGCATGTTGTAATTATGATTTGATAGGTGACTGCAGGCTTCCCATGTACTGAGAGGATAAAAAGGAAATAAAAAAAAAATAATGAATGATCTGTTACACTACACTAGTTCCATCCTGCTTTACGGATACAATGAAATACAGTAGCCCACCATGGTTTCCCTTGTTTACCCTCAAGGTTAAGATCACATACTTCCTAAGGTGTTTTCCTTGCATAATGGTTCAGATTAGTCCTTCAATAAACATTATTAAGTCACTGTTCAAATCAGTTTTCCTTGGACTTGCAGACATAATTACTCTCTATAAATAGAAACTGTTTCTCAAAGCATTCTGTGATACAATTTACAAACAATTCAAATTTCGAAAGAACCAAAGCCATTGGACTTTTATACCCCACTGTTGCAGATTTATTGTGCTGCGGTACTTTACTCAGCAGGTCACTGTGGCAGAATTGCTGTATTTAGATGCTTAATATACTCCATAAATCATGGAATGTTTAATTCTGTAAAACAGTGGCTTCTTGGGATATTATTACAACATATGAAATTAAAAATCTAAGTACTCTACAGCCTAATCATGATTAAACAAGTGCCTTTCAAACTGGATGTATCACCTGAGACTGTTCCAAATATTTCCTCTCAAAAAGAACTTCCAGATTGTGTACTTGGTTAACTCTGAAACTGGTATAATTCTAGAGTAAGATCTTGGGAATTTGGAGATATGTGCACCCCTTAGAACTATATAAACACACAAAGAGGTCTATATTAGTATTCTCTTTTTTAAATTATTCAAAGTGGAACTTGGAAAGTGGGCTATGTGAGCATCCATGGTTATAAGCAGGTTTTCTTCTGTTTGTTTGGTTGTTTGTTTTTTTTTTTTCTGCAGCTGTTTAGTTTTCTCATGATACAAAACCTATGGTCCAAAAACGTGACATGTAAGTGATGCGATTTATTTGGTAGACAGCTAGGACTTCTGTTTGCCCACACAGGTGCTGTCTGTGATATCAGAATCTAACTATCACTTTTGGTATGATTACTTTGGTGAGTTGTTAAGCTTCTGAGTTACAGCTTTCAAATTCAGATGTAAAGCTAGAGAAAGAGCCTAGTATGTGGAAGGAAAAACAAGTTCCTAACTTGCTTGACTAACCAGATGATTATGCTGTAATGCAAGCATGGGTAGATTGGATGTTTTTATATATGTATATATATGTATAATTGGATGTTTATAGGCAAAGCAAAGGCTTTAAAGGGAAGCCTGTGTTCAGACAGCATAAGGTCAGAAGTAATTATCATTGTATTGTAACTGGTAGACACTGAACATGCACAAGTGCTTTACTAACATCCAATTGCCTTGTGAAACATCATGTCTTTTTTCCATCAAGGCACTTACAGCTCAGGCATCTGGCTGTTGTATCCTTTGATGCTGCTTTTTGACCCTGCTGTCAGCTGTCTACTGACATTTCTTAAACGTGATATAGTGATGTACCTTCCTGCCCCCCCTCCCTATCCCCTTCTTTCACTCTCAGTTCACAAAGAAACTCTCTGGAAGGAACAAATATGGTGTAAGTCTTCATGTATAATTTTTTTAGGATAAAAAACTGGTGATTCCTTAAGCTCCCTCTTTTCTCTCCTGTTGTGTCTTTGATACGAAAATTGTGCTTCATATGAAAAGATATAAAAAACTGGAACACTTTAGAATAGATTGCAACAGATTACCTTCCTGGTGTTTTGATCCTTTTCCTTCCTATTGTAGATCTGTAGAGCTTTATGGTGGGATTTGGGGATGCTTTTGCATGATACTGACCTGTAAGTTTATCTTTGCCACAAGAAATTTCATTGCAAAAGTCTGGGATTTGCTAGTCATCAGATGAGACAGATGAGAGCTTTCTATGAAAGTTTCAGCACTGGTGGAGCTATTGAAGCAACAGTATGTAGTTGTAAGCTCATTTCTGTAAAAGAGTATGGGAAGGGTATTGGCCTGGTATGCAATATTTCTGACCAAACATCTGACAGGAGAGACTTTGCTACATATTCTCAGAATATGATGGGGAAGAACTGTAAAATTTGGATGAGATACACGTGTATTGAACCCGCATACACAACTGGTTTTTACTCATTTTAAAAAAGGTAGAAGGTGAGTATTGAAATGGAATTAGATATTGGTGAGCTACAGGTAGGTTACAAATAAATTAAGTTCTAGTAGCTTCAGCTGTGGTAAGAATACTGAAGTGAGTGTCATGTGGAATGTGAAGGAAAACCTGCATATTTTAAACTCTTTAGTGATGCAATCTGTAATGCTATGCCTATAAATTTAAAATAATGTAGATAGCAAATCTTCTGACTTTTCAGTTCAGGCATGTCTGTGCACCTTCAGCTGGTGAATGTGGATTTGCAAAGGATGTACTGTACTGGGTGCAGAGTACCTCTGAGACGTGCAAGAGGGGAAATAAACTTGGCTTTGAGGAATGCTCAATTGCCAGCTGGCTACCAGAGATCAGTGTGCCCTGCTCCAATTTTTTGGTGCAATTCCAGAACAAAACCCTTCTAGAAGGAAGTCGCACTTAAAATTTCACTGGTTACATCATGTCACTGTAACATGTCAGAGATAAGTAAGCAAATAAATTTTAAAGGATCTGAAAAAGCTTTCTAAGTCTTCAGCTTTGCAGAGAGACGTGTAAAGATTTTATTTCATGCTATTTTATTTAATTTTATTTTATTTATTAAACCAGTAAAAAATTCAAGTCAATTGTAAGTTAAACACACCATAGGTCAGAGAATGGAGAATTAAAATCTTGTTGATTGCTGAATAAATTAAGGGAACTGAGGTTGTAATAAAGTTGCTGGAATTGAAAAAATAGAAAAAATTTCTTTGCTTCTGTGGGAAAAATTGCAATGAAGTAAATGAAAGGGAATATGAATCTGCAATTTTTTGAGTGACCCACAGCATAATAGCTCTGAATAAGTCAGGCAAATCTGAGTTTACATTTAAAAATATGCATTTAGAAGTTGAACTTTGGAGTAACCTTTATTCTTGGAATACACTATTCTTCTAGAGATTAACTTCCTCCAAATGCAGCAAAGCACTCTTGTCATGGTTTAACCCCAGCCAGCAAATAAACCCCATGCAGCTGCTCGCTCACCTCCCCCCTCCGGTGGCATGGGGGAGAGAATCAGGAGGGCACAAGTAGGAAAACTCCCGGGTTGAGATAAAAACAGTTTAATAATTGAAATAAAACGAAGTAGAACAGTAATAATAACAATGAGAACAACAACAATAACAGAATATACAAAGCAGGCAATGCACAATGCAACTGCTCTCCGACCGCTGACCGCGTGTCACAAACAGGGTGTGTGAGGTCCCCCCACCCCCCTCCCGCCCACGCCTGGTTTTTATACTGAGCATGATGTCACATGGAATAGAATACCCCATTGGCCAGCTGGGTCAACCACCCTGGCTGTGCTCCCGCCCCCGGCCCAGCTTGCCCTGCATGTGGCAGGGCATGGGAGACCGAAAAGAGAAACCAAAAGACTCCCTGGTGCAAACACCACACAGCAACAAGCAAAGCATCAATGGGCCGTCAATGCTCCTCTCATACCAAACCCAAAACACAGCACACCCCCTAAGCTACTGGGGAGAAAGTTAACTCTGTCCCAGCCAGAACCAGGACAACTCTATAACCTAAAACACAAATTTAGCTCCAAGAAACTGTAGTTAACTCTCAGCAATAACGTCTTCTGTCAGTATGGCCAGCATTCTTTCTGTTACATTTTATAAAATTTGCTCTAAAGTTAATGAGACAGATGAATTCCCTTTGTCTATCCTGTCTGATTTCAGTTATTTATCACCTGATGATTTTGGTAACCTTAATAAAGTAATTAGGAAAGAATCGGCCCAACAGAAAGCCTAAATGAATTTGAACTTTATTGGACAGTATAAGAGAAGAAATAGGAATAGCTTTTCTTTGGCAGAGGAAAAATGCACTTGTTAAGTAATTGAGTAAAGTTTAGTAGAGCTTTTTGTTAGGTTGTATATATGTAATGCCTGAGATTGTTTTTAATTCAAAAAATTTTGAGAAGTTATTTGAAAGACCCGACTGACCAAAAATGTTTTGAGGAAGTACAGAAGTGAAGCGAATGGAAAAGACTTCATTTATAGCCAGAAATGTAACATATTTTAAATTACTTGATTTAAATATATAAATGTATACCTATGTATGTACATATGCATATATACGTACACATCCGTATATAGATATATTTATGTGGTCTGGATTATACGAAGGTTTATTTAAGGAAACGTTTTTGGGCTGTTCTCCAAGATACCTTTTACTCTTCCAGAGTTGAACACAAAGACCGTAACAAATTGTCAGCAAGGATTTTTTTTTTTTTTTTTTTAAGAGTGTTGGTGTTAACCAGCTGGAGCAAATGGAACAAAAAGGAAAAGAGTTAGTGGCCTAAGTTCGGTGCAATGTAACAACTAAAAAAGACTTCCAGGTTATGCAAAGACAGAATTTGAGTCATTGTAAGATTAAACTAATCTAAAAGAAAATGTTAATGACAGTATCAAATATAAGAAAAGTAGTTCTAGTACAACGATTTTCAAAGCAAGGAAATACCCATTTACCACAAAATTATACAACTTTCATAAAATATCTTAATGTATGAATGTGCCATGGTTTTGGTGGTGGATAAACCTAAGTGATCACTACCAATCACTGCCTTCTAAATCAGATATTTCTTTGTCCATATCATGACTCACATTCTGAAGATGCGTGCTATAGACTTTGCATTGATCTAAAGTTGCTGTGACATATTTCTCATGAATGACACAATATAGGGTGAAGGTGAACCCACCCAAAGTATAAACAAAATATTTTACTGGTGTGATTTTATGCAAAATTAGAGCAAAGTCAAATCAATCAACCACAAATACCTTCTGATGTTCAGAATAACTTTGGGTAACTGTTCATGATGGTTAGAAATCCTAGTGACTGAGATTTCTGTAACAAAAAAGTTCAAAGAAGATGTCATAAATAAGTTTGAGAACACATCTCTGTTTACTGGCTGTGTGAAATTGGATGTTCTCATTTAGAATACTAATCCTTCTTTTATACACTTTTTAAAATCTGTAGATTGTATTTTTTTTAAGAGGAGAAAGGTAACAGATATTAATGAAGTAGAAGCAAGAGAAAAAATGTTTGGTTATGCATGAGAAATGTTTAAATTTAATTACAAAAAAGTATTTTATCAAGGAAAAAAAACCCTCCATGTTAATAGTTTGTGATCAAAGGCAGTAATACAATACCAATTGTCGGTCAAGCGAGCATTTTGGGGCTAAGAAAAAAAGCAAGAAAGAAAAAGAACAACAAAAAAAAAAGTTGGCATCTGACAGTAGTGGAATAAACCCATACGGCTAGTTGGAAGGCACTTTACTTTTATACAGCATTCTTGTTTGGAGAATGCAAGATGAATGTAAAGAAGACGACGCAAAGAGGAGTGACGAAGCCGGTGAAGGGCCTGGAGAACAAGTCTTCTGAGAAGCCACTGATGGAACTGGGGTTGTTTAGCCTGGAGAAAAGGACGCTGAGAGAAGACCTTATCGCTCTCTACAACTACCTGAAAGGAGGATGTAGCGATGTGGGTGTCGGTCTCTTCTCCCAAGTAACAAACGATAGAACAAGAGGAAGTGGCCTCAAGTTGCACCAGGGGAGGTTTCAATTGGATATTAGGAAAAATTTCTTCACGGAAAGGGTTGTCAAGTATTGGAAAAGGCTGCTCAGGGAAATGGTTGAGTCACCATCCCTGGAGGTATTTAAAAGGCATGTAGATGTGGCACTTAGGGACATGGTTTAGTGGTGGACTTGGCAGTGTTAGGTTTACGGTTGGACTCGATGATCTTAGAGGTCTTTTCCAACCTAAATGATTCTATGACTCTATGATTCTACGAATAATTAGCATTTTGGCTCTTGGGTGTAACAGAGATAGCTAAAGTACTACAATGTCACAGGAATAGTTAGAATACTACAATCACCTTGGTATTAAATATATATATATTATATAGCATTTTCTAAATTAGTGAAAATGAACACTGGAATGAAGGACAGCTACATTTGTGGGCTTCTTGTCCTGGATAAAATAGAAAAACAGTACAGCAGCTGACAGTGTGCAATCAGGCAGGTGAGAGTTGGGTACATAAGAGAAGAAGATATCTGATGTGACAATGAGTTACAGGGAACACATATTTCCTGCAGCAGCTTAGTAAATAGCTTTTATTAAGAATGGCTGTTGTTTCCACCCACCCACCCCTCCATTTATCTTAACTATGTTAAACACCACTTTAAAATCTTGTTTATAGGAACATTAATTTGATTGCAATTTCTAATTTTTAAATATCTACTATTACATTGCTGAAGCCATAATGATTTTCTGCATACTTTTTGCACTCTGTTATTTGAAGAGATGGTGTTTAGTTTAGCTTATGATGAGTTACTAAAATTCCTGTGGCATTTCAGTTTAGGTTGATAGCATAGCCAAAAATGCTGTACTTGGAGGGCTAGATTGCATAAAACCACGTGCTTGGAGACCATAATAGTGGCTCATTGGGGTGTGCTTGTAATAGCATAGGTGAGTTATTGTAACTTAGTCTTCCATCCTGGTCCTCTTGCTTTTAAAAAATAGTATGTTACATGGTTCGCTGTGTGATATTTCTAATGTTAGTCTGCCTTAGGATGTACTGAGAAGACAGGATTGAGTTAAATTGTTCTAACTATCTGAGGTAGAGGGAAAATAAGGTATTCTGGGGATCTTCCTTTCTAGACTATCCTCTGCAGTACTAGATGGAAAGGATTGTTTTTCCAATATCATGTGTGACTGTAGGAGCCAGGCTTGAAATTGCTGTGACTGTGATACAACAGAGTCAAGAGATAACCCATTTAGGATCTGTAGGCCATTTGTAGCTGTGCAGTGGGTGAACATGAGTTGTTCATGGAACACTGATCACTAAAGTTCTGGATGGCAAGAAATTGGTGTCCTTTTTCAGTTAAAAGTGTGTGAAGTTTGTTGAAGCTGGATGATACCAGATACTTATGTGTGTGCTTGCTGCACTACTTGACAAACTACACTCAAAAAAATTGTTTTTTGTAAAGTGTTTCATCTTCATCTTGCAAAGTGAGAAATGAGCTTGAAAATCTTCATGTAAAGCCAGCAAGCAAGTAAGAAACTCAACATCTTAAACAAATCAGAAATTTGCATCTGCTGTTTCCTTTAGAGAACTGTACTGTTTCTCTGACATCTAGATTTTGAGAAGACAGTGTGGCTTATTCTGAAAATCAGTTTGGTTCTATTCTGCTCTCTTTAAATTTTCCCAGGTATCAGTCAGGGAACAGAACTTAGTGACTGCAACTACACAAAAACTGCAGGAATTTTTATTTCTTTTCCTCTGTGAATTGATCTTAGAGTTTCTTATTTTTGCCGTACACAGAAATTGAATTCTAGCTTGTTCAGGTCATTGTCACAAAATTGCATTTTCCAGCTGTCATATCTGGACTTGTGCATTTGATCTCATGAAGAATTCACTGAAATGTATGTATATGTGTTTGTCTCTAATGTTATTAGAAGTAGAAATTTTCAATGCTTACATTCTTATTATTGCTTTGTTTTCTTGGTTCTACCTGTGGGATGTAAAAAGTTTTCTTTTTGGAACTTGACAAATATTTTCTGTCAAATATTTAATTTTTATTTAGCACCATTGATGTCAAAACACTGTTCAAAGGATATTATTTTAATTTTTCTTTTTATCATGAAGATAAGGAAGTCAGGTAGATGTGGTTTGTTCAGGTTATGTAGCCAGCCAACGTCAAAAGTTCAGAATAGCAGCCAACTGCCAGTGTATTATTTGATTGTTTAGGTAAATTATGTAGTGCTTAGAAACTTTATTTGTATTTTAATTTCAAAATATCCATTATATCCTCTGAGTCAAAGTCATGTCTTAGGGTTTGTAATGAGATAAGTACATTTCCATGTAAATTCTCTTTTCACTTTTTCCAATATATTTACAGTAACTTGATAAAGCCCAGGAAAAATAGACTAGAATTGGAGGATTGAAAATAAGGTTGCTTAGAGCCTAAGGGAGGCAAGTTTTAGGTCAGAGTATCTGGGTTTCCATCTCTATATCAGTAAAGGTAAAAGCCTTACACTTTTAGTCAATATGGTTCCAAATTAAGTGTCTTTTGAATACAGATTACATTTGCCCAGTCAAGAATGTGATGCAAGTGATGCAGGAAACAACAGAATGAAGGAAAGAGCTGTCAAGTTGCGCCAAGGGAGGTTTAGACTGGACATTAGGAAAAACTTCTTCACTGAAAGAGTGGTCAGGCCGTGGAACAGGCTGCCCAGGGAAGTGGGGGAGTCACCATCCCTGGAAGTATTTAAAAGACGTGTAGATGAGGCGCTTAGGGACATGGTTTAGTGGGCATGGTGGTGTTGGGTTAACAGTTGGACTTGATGATCTTAGAGGTCTTTTCCAACCTTAATGATTCTATGATTCTATGATTCTATGATCATACCTGTTTTCGTTTAAAATCTGCAACAAAATGGTAGATGCCAGAAACAATGCCTGGACTTTGGAAGTCTATGCTGTTGGTTATGGCCTAGAAATGAAACCATAATTACACACACAAAATTAAATTGTTCCTTTATTCTCTGGGCAGACTTACAGCTATAATTGCAGAGTCTTTGCTGGAATAAATTCCTCAAAACAAATATAATCCCACAATGTGATGTGTACTCCACATTGTACAGCCACAGGTTCCAATTTCCATGTGTCCTGCTGGAATGCACTTATTCATTATCTTTTTTATTATCTCAGCAGTAACTTTAATATGCAACAATATTCCATTCCCCATCTCTATTTTCAGTCAGCTACACTTTTCTGAAACAATTACCTTTGGGGCTGAAATGCTCTTCTTGTATGTCAAAAATAGCATTTCTTAGAATTCTTGGAAAGTTTGAGATGAAAATATAATTTGGAGTAGCAGGAGAGAAGGAAGAGTCATTTTGATCTTAAATAAATAGAAAAGACAATACTGAAAGGACAAGCTGACCTCCTGATCTACTTCTTCCTTAAAAATGTACCAGTTTCTAATCTTCCTGCCTCTTGCAGATTGGTTTGTGGTAAGTGTGCACATTCTCCTTTCTAAAATAAATTTGTTTTTGTGGAAATATTGTTCCCCAGCTTAATGAGATGACTGGGAGCAGTGACCATAGAGGGTAAATTGCGCTGAACCCACCCGATAGTCTTCTACAAAGAGATGACTGGCTTGGTGGATGAGAGGAGAGCAGTGGATGTTGTTTATCTTCACCAAGGCTTTTGACACTGTTTCCCATAAAATCTTCATAGACAATCTGATAAAATATGAGACAATATAGCTAAGTAGACAGTGAGATGAACTGAAAACTGGCTGAACTGACAGGTGTAAAGGATTGTAACCAGTGCCAAGAAGTCCAGTTGAAGACCAGCCACTAGCAGTGTACCCACAGGGTGGATATTGGAGCCAATACTCTTTAACCTCTTCGTTACTGTCCTAGATGATGGGTCAGAGTGCACCCTTGGCAATTGGCAGAAAATACAAAATTGTGAGGAGTGGCTGATGCACCAGGTGGGTGTGCAACCATTCAGAGGAGCCATGACAGGCTGGAGAAATGGGATAATTGGAACATCAAGAAGTTAAACAAAGGGAAATGCAAAGTCCTGCACCTCAGGAGGAACAACTACCGGCACCAGCATATGCTGGGGATTGTCCAGCAGGAAAGCAACTTAGCAGAAAAGGACCGGGGAGTCCTAGTGGACACCGAGTTGAACATGAGTCAGCAGTGTGTCTTTGCTGCAAAGAGAGCTGACGGTATCCTGGGCTGCATTAGAAGAGATGTTGACAGCAAGTCAAGGGAGGTGATCCTTCCACTCTGCGCAGCACTGGTGAGACACAACTAGAGTGGTGTGTCCGGTTCTGGGCTTCTTGGTACATTAAAGATGTGGACATACTGGAGGGAGTCCAAAGGAGGGACAAGAAGACGATGAAAGGACTGGAGAGCTGGGACTGTTCAGCTTGGAGAAGATAAAGCTCAGGGGAGATTTTATGCATGTGTATAAATATCTGATGAGAGGGTGTATAAAGATGACGGAGAGCCAGACCCTTCTCAGTGGTGCCCATTGACAGGACAAGAGGCAATGGGCAGAAGTTGAAACACAGGAAATTCCGTTTAAACGTAAGAAAAACCTTTTTTTACTGTCTGATCAAATACTAGAGCAGGTTTCCCAGAGATATTCAAAACCTGACTAGACATAATCCTGGTCAACCTGCCCCAGATAACCCTGCTCTGAGCAGGGCGTTGAACTGTGTAATCTCCAGAGGTGATTCCAACCTCAGCAATTCTGTGTTTCCTTAAATGCCAAATTTGCTCACAGTAAAAAATTATCCCTATATATATATATAATTTGAAATAACTTTAATTAAAAATAAATGTGAATTCTTTCTTGCCTACTCATCTTCTAATCCTCAGTAAGGAAATTTAATAACATTCTTGGGGCAGTTGTATATGTGTTGGTCATGTAGTCATCCCATGGCGATATGAGTGTTCATATCATGTTCAGCCCCTGTTAAAAGAAAAGAAAATCAGCAGTCAGTCCTAACTTTTAAGTACTCTTTTAGATGAAATGGAATATATGAAAATAGCCTGACAACACGTGAAAATCGGGAGCTGATGTGTGAAGACGCTGTAAGTATCTTATGGAAATCAGTGGACGGGAGAAAGGGTGGAGACCAGTTAACAAGACAGAAAAGTTTGGAGCTGAAAGATTGGAAGCTGTTTTCTTTGCAAAGGAAGTAGTAGGGATTTGTCTAATTGCAAAATACTGAATGAATAGGCTTAGAATAGAAAAGAAACCAGGCATATCTTTTTTTCATTCTAATCTGAGCATGCTGTATATCATTATATTTACCTGAAATTTATATAGCTTTTGCTTTTTATTGTTGTCAGTATATCTTCCTGTTACAGAGCTCCCAGATAGGTTCCAATAAGGGATGAAACTTTCAACAGGCCTTTTATAGGAAAAATGGTAGTGTGTAAGGTCTGTCTTAAAGTGGTTAACCTTGCAAAAAGCAACAGCTAAGGTCATAAAATTTCTGAAGGTCAAGGGTTTCTTTAAGACCATGCTCTATTGTCTTTAGCTTAAAAGACTGCTTGAAGAGCAAAATAGTTGCTCTAAATATTTAAGAGCATAATCTATGCATTCTAGTAACAAGGAAATTGCTGAAATTTTTAGGGATCTGAGTCAGTGAAGGAAGAAATAAAGGCTGAGTAAAAGCTTGGCTCTGCTTGTGCTCCTCAATATGTACACATGACTTCTCTTAAATAGAAGGTGAAATCCTCTGTGTCTCTAGAAACAAAGAATGGCAACTATTAGTTCTGGTGTAATGTGAAGGGAGAGAACACCACTACTGAGGTAAAGCATGCAGGAAAAATAGCGGCTTCATTTTCTAAAAAGATTTACTTTTTTGGTATGACCAAGGATACCCGCGGAACTGTTTTTTCAGTTCTAGAAAAAGCTAGGGTATTTAGTGGGAAAAGAAGGCAAAGAAATTTCCAGGATGTAGCTATCATTTAGGAACCACGGCTAGAAAACAAATAAGTTAACAATAAAAACAAGTGAAAGGAGCTGGTGATGTTTGTTTGATTTCTATATAGTTCTAAATATTTCTCCTAGTTGTAGCATTGCAGATTCATCCATGTAAAAATAACAGGTGGTATAAAATGGCTGATACAATGCTGATATCCTGATTTTTGAAAAGCTTTTTAGCTGATGCAGTTTCTGGAGATCTGTGGAGGTTAACAGAGCTTCAATTCTTACTAAATGTAGATGTAGTACTTTGATCCCTCATCTTAAGTTTTCCCTCTGTCCCCCTTCTCCCAAGGTCCCATTTAAATTTACAACAGCAGTAATGCATATGGTTTTCCTTTTAATGAAAGGTTATTATTGGCATTTCCCTAGCATGAAATATTGAGAACTGTTAAACTCATATTAAACATAAATGTGATTAGAAATGTAAGTTTGAAGAAAGACAAGTTGACCCCACTGTCAGAGAGTCAATACCAACTGAACTACAGATTTGTACTGTCCATCAAGTACTGGCCATGAAGTACTTGCTGAAAACTGAGAAAGTAGAACAATAGAAATAAGTAGACAATGAAAAATGAATAAGTAAACAGTGAAAATAAAAACATAAAGCCTTTCTCGTTTGTCTTGGTGAGAATTGCTTCAAACATTGTGTAAAGGAAGCAATTTCCTAGCAACCCTTCCTTAATGCACAGCAATATACCTGAACGAAAATAGCATTGCTTCTGTATGTCACTTTATGTGTAGGTAAGGGCCTGTCAATAAACCTCCTATAAACTCCTTTAGAGGAGTTGTAATCATCCAGCCATTAAAATTCACTTTAGGAGGACACTTAAAATAAGATTCTCCTGGGCCTTAACAATGTGATTTTGAATTTTGTTTCTCTTTTTATTTATCCCGATTTAGAGATGGAACTAGCAAAAGTTGCTTAGCCCATTTATGGAAGCTAATGCTCCTCAAGTTTAAAAAAGATCAGGACAGCTTTTTGCTCTTATTTAGTGGCTGTCATTTTAAGAATCAGTTTTTTTCAGCTGGGATTGAAACTTTTACATGAAGAGACATACGACTTCTGCAGTCCTTATCTTGAAGAATCTAACCTTTTCTTTATTTTCTGTGCATGAGGAAAGGGTTAATAAAAGGTGTTGATTATTTAATGTAGCATAGACAGTGGGCTATTGTTCCAGTTCCTTTCACTCTCTTTTGTTAATACACCATTTTCCTAATCCTATATCCTTTGTTTCTCCTCAGTTTTTTTGGTTATGCAGAACTTCTAATTTATAAACAATTCACTGTTTTCCCTCTAAGCTTTACCCATAATGCCACACAAGGCTATAAGAACAAAAGGAAAAAAATCCTGTGTATACATCATTCTTGTGTCCTCTCTTGACCTTCTCTAGCCAGCAAGTGTCTGAAACCCAAATTGCTGGTTCATCTAAACTATAACATAGCAGAAAAGTTATGTAGTCTGAAGAATTATTTTTGGAAGAAAGTATACTGTCATGAAAATTGCGTCTTTGCCTTAAAATCTTAAAGTGCTTTCTTGACAGTCATTCTGCCCTTAATGCTGCCAGATAGGAGAATTTCAGTGTGTTAAATTGGCCTGGGAAAAGTCATTACAAGGTCACACAACAAAAAAAAAAATGTCAGAGTTGATTTCTGTTCCCCTTTATGCTATTAGAGAAATCTTAACACTAAAAGGGTTATCAAGCACTGGAACAGGCTGCCCAGGGAAGTGGTTGAGTCACCATCCCTGGAGGCATTTAAAAGATGGGTAGATGTGGCACTTAGGGACATGGTTTAGTGGTGGACTTGGCAGTGTTAGGTTTATGGTTGGACTCTATGATCCTAAGGGTCTTTTGCAACCTAAATGATTCTACGATTCTATAAAGAGCTAAAATCTAACCCAGAGGATGGAAATTTCATTGGGTTTCATTTCATTTAGGCTTTTGTCTGAAATATGTGTACAAAATAAATAATCTGTGAAACTGCAGGGTGAAATGGATGTAATAATTGATTGTTCTACATTGTCTACTGAGATGTAGGTAAAGACTAAATAACTGGTAAAAGCAAGAGTTTGAATGCCAAATATAAGTAAGCTGAAATGGTTGGGGTAACAATAGATTGATGCATTCTTACAGCATGACTGGAAGCTATGAAATGTTCAATAATATCTTTCAATATCTGATAAAGCCTTTTTTTTTTCTTTTCTTTTTTATCTCAGAAGTTCAATGAAAAAGATGAATAGACTAAGCTTGTAGGCTTGAGTTAATAACAGATCATGGTCTTTTCTCAGAGATAAAGGACATCACAAGTTGCAAAAAATAATAATAAAACTTCCTTCTGGGATAGCTGAGATTTGCTCAGGGATTAGAAAATCTAACATATTGTTTGGCCAGAAACAAAGTAGCTAGTTTTGGAAAAGCAAGTTCTAGAGTCTGCAAAGTTTCAGTGAAAATTTGAAATAATCATACTCCTTTATCTGTTCTGTTTCCTTTCTACCTTAATTATCGGGGGGGGGGGGGGGGAGGAAATCTAAACCAAACTCATTTGGATCTGTTCTACCAGGAATATTTTCTTTTTCTGTACCCTGCAAATTAAGAAGGATTTTACATTGTGTATTTAGATTCCAGTTTCATATAAAAATAGGATCCCATACAGCTGTGTATTTAAATATGACATGAGTCTGAAGGAAAATTTTCAGACGTGAGTGAACATAGACAATACATCTTAACTATTACATAAGTCAGAAATGGCCTCTTTCATAATTTATAAGCTTCTGAGTTATAGTTTTGTCCTATGACTTTCTTCTCTCTGTTGTGCCTATTGCATTATTGACCCTACTAGAGGTATTGTATCAGTCACCCAATAATTCCATTCTAATATGCCCCGCCAACTTACAAAAACATGCACTTAATTTTGGCAGCATGACGGAAAAGGCAAGAGATAGATACCTGATTTATAAGGTAATAAATTTTGTCAGTAAAAAAGTAAGAATTCCTTTATGAAAAACCTTTCTGAAAGAAATAATATTTTAGAGCCATTTGAACTGTGAATATTTTTTTTTTACCACTTCATGCATGTTTTTTATGGTGTCATTTGGGATGCAGCTTAGTTCACCTAAACTAACTGCTTTGTACAATTTTTATATGTATTAAAGCATTTGAGACAACCATACAGTAGACAAGGCACACGACCTATTGAAAACCGATGCCCTTCTGGGTGATCCTTCTGATGCTGGATATTCTGGGACATTTAAATGGTGTTAGACATCTATATTAGGGAGACAAAATTGCATCCATACTATCTAGTCCATGCACTTCCAAATATTTTTCTGTAAATAATTTGTCTGGTAATGCAAATGACTACTGGACATAGCAACCTACTACTAATCCCTGCACTCCTAAATGAAACACATGAACTTCCTTGTAAAAACTTACATGACTCAGACATGAAAAGGTGACATACCAGAAAGATGTCGATAGAATTCTAAATAGTTTGGTAATGTACCATGAGTCCTACAGCTCAAATCTTGCTGATACGCTGTTATCATTGTATATAATAAGCACAGAAATATTTACTCTGTCACTACCCTACGCAAGTACAAGCTATTTTTATGATCTTTTTTTTTCTTTTTATTCTTGCAAGATGATGATTTCTCAGTAAAAATTAGAGGAATTGTGATATGTTAGGTTGCATTAAAGGATTTATACAGAGAACAAGCATAGCTATCAATTTAATAATACTGCAGGAAAATCCCAGATTGCCTTTTTGTGATGTAACTGACATTATAAACCTAAAAACACTGTTCCTCTCTCCCTTATCAACTCAACATAGAAGAAGTCTTGCTTTGATTTCTTCTGTATTCATTCATCAGAACAAATGAAAAAAAATGTTCTTTTAGCTGCTTTTTCAGTGTATCATTTTTGTCCTGGAAAGGATTGCATTAGTGAAATTGGTCTGTAAATGCATTCTTTGCTTCATTTGAGACTGTCCTGTACAAAGCTAATAACAGTCAGTGTCACTGTTGCAAACAGCATGAGGGCAATGGTAGTTCTCTGTAATGCATATTCTGTATATCTGTATAAGATATATTATTTCATTATTTTGTGACATGATACAGATCACATGATGCTTAATTGCAGTAGGAGCATCCTAGCAATATGATTTTGAGAGATGAAACTTCAACACCGGCAAATACAAGCAACTTCATGGTCTTACGTAATTAAAAGCTTTCTTCTTTGTCCTTTAGAAATAGTAATAATAATGAAAACAGTCAAGTTAAGAAAACACTCTGAACATAATGTAATAGGATGATGTTAGTGTCAGCAGGATAGTGGAATGAATGACTTGTCATACTTTCTCTATCTTAAGTCTGATTTTTAGCTTATAATTACTGCACATAATCCTTTCATGGACAATTTTTTTCAAATTGTCTCAATGAGTTCTTTACACCAGTGGAGCAGCTCTAGATACTTTTGGATGGAAGAGAGAAAATCCTGGTGATATTCTATCACATCAGAAGGCTAGCCAGCTCATTTTTTAATTTAAATCTATCAAAAAGCTGCATTTATGGTCAAGAATGAGAACAACTTGTCCTTTGGTAAGCAAATTTATTGGCAAGGCATGAGGTCATGGGAGTTTTCCTTCAGAATCAAGTTTGAGGTTGAAAGCTTTTGCCTTAGGGCTTTGTTTTCAGAATCTATGACTGAAGAAAGCTATTTTCATAAAACCTATTTATGATTCGGTAGGTCAGTCAGAAGTAAAATAGCCCTACTCACAGGGTTCTTAGAGTGCATTACCACCTGAAACATTTTGTACAGCTTTTCATGTGCACATCGGAAATATTTCCTCTAGAATGTAGCATTTTTTTCATGACTCACAAAACACCCTTTTACTTGTTTGAAAATGCAAAAAAAAATTCTCCAGTTCAAATTAAAAATAAATAATTTCCATTCAAAGCACATTTTCATATATCTTAGAGGAAGGAAAACCTTTCTTATCCTGCTCCTGTACATATGTTGAAAATGGAGCATTAAACATTAGTTTATTAATGAGAACCTTTTAACCTTTCCTCCTCCAAGAAAAAAAAAAAACAACAACAAACTGTAAATTCCACTAATAAAAAGCCTATTTCAAAAACAACAGAAAAATCCAATTACAAGTGGAAAGGTACATAGAAAACAAAATGTTAGCAAAACATCTTTTTTTTTTTTTTTTAAAGACAATATCATTTGAATGTTCAAACTAAACAAAAGAGTAAGGAGAGAGGAAAATGCGTTTTTAAAACTTCACAATTTAAAGTCTAAGGAATAGCAATGCAAATTATTTAAAATAAGTTAGATTTCGTAACACAATCTAGTGACATCTGGCTTTTATGAACATTATCTTTGTCGAAAATCTCCCAAGATATATTGGATAAGCTAAAACATTACGCATACAAATTTCAAATACTGCATGTTGAGACATCATGTTTTGAAAATGAAGTACATTTTTTGCTGAAGAGTGTTACTATGTTGTTGACATTCTTATCAGACAGTGAGAGTAGGAGCTTAAGTACTGTTTGCAGAGGTACGTTCATCTTATTGCACTTGTGTTCATTCTTACCTCTTACATCTTTCTTCTGAATAACTTGAAATATTCAGTTCAGTATACCAACACTTCTATTATTTGTTTGTTTGTTTCAATCGTAATTTTCCATTATCCTGAGAATAGTGCTGTGGCGATGCAGTACATCTGCACTGCAGTTACAAAGAAATGCACAAGTTCCAGTAGCTGGAATTTCTTTTAAAATTCTTCAACATTTATTTATTTTCAACCTTGTAGAAATGCTTAGCTCTGAGAAACAGAAACTCTTAGAGACAATAGCAGGAACACTGCCTCTGCTGTAATTGCAATGACATGAGTCCTCCTTTCTCAGCAAACTTATAATAATGGGCATTCTTTGGTAAGAATAGGTTTGGCCAAGACAACAAAGATGATGTTCATCATGCAGGTCAACAAATGTTTAACATTCTTTTAAAACCAAGACAACATTATTGATCATTATTTATTCTAAGAACAGATCATAAGTAGTCACAAGAACTTACATTATCCCAGTAGTTTAACTGCTACTTGCTTGATTCCTTGGTATCTTGATATCCTCCTCTGAGATTTCTTGTACAGGGAGGTAACCTCACCAAATTTTGATCCAGTAGCTGTTTGTTGATCTGTTTAGAAAGGTGATTTAAAATGCCCCTTAAGTCTTCTAGTTCAAGTACAGATAACCTCTTTGCCTCAAGGTGAAGGGAAAAATGAAAATATCACTCTTCTCACGTTTGGTTTAATGCAGAAAACCTATTTTAGTAATAGTACCAGAGCAAGTCAAAACAGGAAAAGCAGGTTTGAAGAATAAAAAAATATGATCAGACTTTCAGAAAGACAGCAGAGAATTGAATCTAACTTTGCCTGCAGCTAACACTTCTTCTATTGGTTATGACAGTGCATTTTTCCTTATTTTTTCCTCTACCCTAGTGTTGTACCTTAGATTGTTGTACTTTACATTACTGGATATCAGTGGAGAAGGGAAACTAGGAGTCATCTTCAAAATGATAATAATTACAAATAATTAACCCTGCACCTTTGCAACTACTATGGTTTACTTCTTAAATGCATTCTGTTTCCTTGAATCTATCCGAGGAGAAAGGCAGGAATATAAAGAAGAATGCACCTTATAGTACCACACTTTCATAGTCAGGAAGCATTGATTCACAGGAGACAAAAAAACCTGCTTCAGGGCCAAAATGGAAGGTAACGAGAACCTTTCTTTCTTAGGGTCACATAATGAATGTTGTCCTATGAATATATATATGCATGTGAAATTGACCATGTAGAAACCTATCCGGACAGCAAAAGACACTAAGAAAGGTGTGCAGTTTTCTATGACACAAGCAGCAATGTGCAGAGCCTCAAAATTTCTTGGAAACCATTGAAATGAACTAAAAGCCAATATAACAAAGGCCCACAGAGCTGAAAAAGGAAATGTAGCAGTAAAGCAGATAAGTCTGAAAAGACAACCGCAAAAAGCATGACTAATAATGAATAAAATAGAAAATAGACAAAGCAGCTTGGCGTTCGTATTACACAGAACATTTTGTTTCCTTAAGGATGAGGTTGGTGCTTAGTGACAGCAAAAATGAACAAACAGACCTGAAAAAATAGATTGGAGACAAGAATCCAAAGTAAAACATATAATTTCTCACATATTATGTGGATGAAGTGGTAAAAGACACTATGATGTACTGCCAAAATCCAAGATGCCTGTAATAAAAACTAAACATGAAAAATGTCTGCAAAGCTGTAAGTGTTTTGCTGGGCTCTGTTGTTGAAGAATGTGATGTGTGTCTTCCTAAGCAAAATCAAACAAGCAGAGGTAGGCACCTTTTGTGCCCCCTATATGAGGCTATTCATTTGGACTGTGAACAAAGTATAGGAACCAAGTATTACAATGTGTTAGACAGACTTCTAAGGACAATTTAAAGTGAACAGCAATTTCTATTGTGCAGCCTTTGAGCAACATCTATTTTACACTTTATACAGAGATATAAACTATAAGGAATACATTGACTGTATTAGCGAAAAGTAGCTCAGACAAAATCTTAAAACATGAAATTGGGACTTGAAAAAACGTGCGGAAACTGTGACCAGTTTTTGTACCATCTGGACTTATTTTCTGTAGCATTTCAGAAAGGATTCAGGTGTTGTCTAGTATATTTGAAGATTTGTAACTGAACTTGCAAAAGTGTTCATCGACAACAGTCAATAAATTCATTGTTAACCTTGTACTGAACAAATACAAGGCTTTAATGTTGCTAACATTGTGCCCTAGATTTCTTGGAATGGGCACAAAATATTAGTTTACAGTTTTGACAGTTTTGGCCTTGGTCTCTGTGCATTATTGCCATACATGTAAAATAGAGGTCATAATTATCCTGTCTTTTTACAAAACAGATATCTATCCTAGAAAACAATTTACTTATATAAGTAGTATATTGAGAACAATTGCTTCCAAAAAATTTGTAAAAAATGAATAGTTCTTTTTTCAAGACTTGAATGTATGAAGAAAATACAGCCACTCACTGAACAGTGAGGACAAAAGTATTAAGAAGGAATAGACTCAGATATCACAGTCCATCCATGCACTGAATGAATCAAAGTTCCCAAGGAAAACTGTCCTCAATTTAGTGAAAATGTAATCCAAATTTTAGATTGTAAACAAACAAAACATGGAAAGAGTATCTCCTGAAAGACTTCTGCTTTTGATGTGGCAACAGAAAGAAAGGCACAACTACCCTCAGCTTGGGCAGTTTGTTCCAATTACCCTCATAGATAAAATCAGAATAGATTTTTCTCATTTTAATTCCTGGTTTTCTTCCTATGATTAGATTTTATTATGTCTTTCTCTGTGGGATGAGAGAGTCATTTAATATCTGCTATGTTTCCCCCCATTGACAGTCCAAAGATAGTCAGCAAATCCTCTCTTAATAATATATGATATTAAAATCAAAGTCACTATAATAATGAACAAGCACTGATAGCGTTAATCAACTCTATTTTTCTGTGGTCATCTGCAACTTAATTCTTTTACAATGTTTGTGGTTTGAGTAAAAATATTTCATTATGGTGACCTCAGATACATGTTAATTTGAAATGTGTATTTTATGAATTAGTTTTAAAAAAAAAGTGATCTGGCCAACTTAAAGTAGTATTAGAGATACATAAATCATGCAAATTAGGTAAGGATATTTATATATCTAACAATAAATGATTCTAAAAACGGCATAGCAGCAATAGTCTTGAATAGCTGACAGATTTCAGTTGGCTCTTTTTGGTATATCTTGCAAATTTGAAGGTTTTGCTGTGCAATATTCATATTTAAATTGAAGAAAATATACAGAATATTAACTTCAGAAACTTGTAACAGTAAAGACAGTATAATAACTACTCATGAACATAAAAGAAAAATAGTAGAATTGAATTACCATTACGTAAAATATCATGAGTAGTGAATGTCATTTATAGCATGGAAGCATGTACCTCTAATATTAACCAGACCCTTGCTTTTCATAAAGATCTTTGAAACTAACAGTCCTGACATTTATCTCTTTACCATAGATTACTCAAGCATGAAGCCAGTTTAGTAGGTTTTCTGCTCTAGCTTCACACAAATTAAATTAATTTCTTCCTCCATTTTTGTTGTTCACACTTTTCTTTGATAGTGTTCCTCAAAGATGGGTAAACCAAGTCAAATTCTCTCATGTATTAGTTGTTCTTCTTTCATCTGGAAACTTTATATACTAAGCAGCAGTTTGTAATTGTCACTGTTGAGTGAC
Organism: Fulmarus glacialis; assembly: GCF_000690835.1. Lineage (NCBI taxonomy): Eukaryota > Metazoa > Chordata > Aves > Procellariiformes > Procellariidae > Fulmarus > Fulmarus glacialis. Next base: position 23,534 of record NW_009201186.1, read on the forward strand.
TACATTCTAGTCACTAGATTCTAGTTTCTATTTAAAGTCTAATAAGGTTAAAAATCATATTTCTCCTCTTTTCTTCTACTTATTCAGTGATTTTGTTGATGACTGAACTGACTTTCAACAGTTCATATTTTGTGAAGAACAGAAATGTAGAAATTTTCAATTAGATTATATTAACACCCTAAAAATTGCATCGTATATAAGGGAGAAAAAACCCCACAATAAACCAACAGGTACTTCAAATTCCAGTTTTATCATCTCTGTAGCCTTTTGTATTCAACAGCATCTGGGACACTACAGTAACTGAAGCAGAGGCTTAAAAATTGGGTGACAGCTGTACATGTGCCCATGGAAAGGGGGAGGAAGGAACACTGGATAATGCTGGTGGACCGAACAGGGACAATAGAATTAGCAAAGAGTTTCAGACTCAACATCTCTGATTAAAGCAAATGTAACGTGTAAAACCTGACTTATAGTGTCCTGCACTTTCACGTATCTTATGTCACGTCACACAACCATTGGGCCTGCCAGTGTAGAACAAACTGGAAGGACTGTGAGGTTCTTTGTATCTTAACGTAAAATAAGGTAAAGCTTCATTTCTTTCTGTTCGTTTGTATGTTTGGATTATACTCAGTTAAATCCAGAATAATGTCAAAGTTTCTAAAAAATTTTCTTCTTGAAGTTTCTAAAAATTGAACTGCACTCTGGAAAGTAGCTGTCTGTGTTGACTGAACAAGTACCAAGGATAACTACGTTGTCTATACACACTGCGTTTCTTTGCAACACACTGCGTTTCTTCCTCTTCCTTTAAGCTGGTAAACTTTGATCCTGTTGATCCACTGAAACAAAATGTGACAGAAAGATAGATGTCTCCCAGATGAGATCCTGTAACTAAAATAATATAGGAATCTTCATGGGGAAGTGAGACTTTTAAACCTCGCCACTGAGTTAGTTTTAGTTACTGGACACTGAAGGATCAATCAAAGACTTTTGCTGTAGGAAAATTGCCATTCGTAGATGGAATCAATTCCAAGTTACATATCTACTGAGTGGTAGATAGATAGTGTTCCTTGGTTCCAATGTTAGAACACTTTTTGTTGTCTTCACCAATGCAGGGATGGACCTTTTGAGTTCTTTCTGATTCCTTAGCCTGATTCTGAAAAAAAAAAAGAAAATAAAATTGATTTTAAGTAGAATTAATTATATATTACAAAATTTTATAGCTGCTTTTATGAAGCCGTGTGAGGGAAATTATTCTAGAAGCAATTTTTTATAATAATAATCAGAGAAAATAAAAGGCTGAAAGGAACCTAAGAGAGAATAGTTGTTTATATGCTGCATTCAGTGTTTCAGAGATTGAAATCCATGGGCAAATAAAGCTGGGGAACAAAGCAAGGAAGTGTTGGCTTACCTATTAAAATTTGTGTATCAAAATGAGGTGACTTTTCGATAGCTAACTGATATGCAACATAACAGAACAGACATGCAGGATGTCTAACACATGCAACAGCTAGATATTTCCCAGAAAAAAAGTCCAGAAATGAAAGTGATTAGAAATGGTAACATTTAAAAGTTTAATATTAATTATGATAATTAGAACAGTCTTTATATATTATTTTCTACTACAACTTTAATACTGTATGCTTGCTGCTTTTTTTTTTTTTTCATGCAGCTCCTGCTATATCTATACATGAAGTTTTGTCCACTCTCAAACTGCTCAAAATGCCTCAAACAATTTGTATCAGAGTTCAATATCTTGCTGAAAATACGGCCTTAAATCTGGTTTTGGGCTTTTCAGAAATATTAGACTAATACTCAAAACGAAAATCTGGAAGACTGTAAGATGCTGATGGACTACCTGAACCAATATTTGAACCTTAAGAGGACATGTCACATACTTGAGAAACACGAACAGGAAAGAGAGCAAATAATAGCTTCATTGTAGCTGCTCTCGGGCAATAAACAAAAGCACATACAATTAGCAGTTTTCCTTATCTTAATCCATATCTTGCATGTACTGAATCTTTGTAATCTCCCTCTAAACATTTCTGAGCTTTTTTTTTTTTTTTTAAAGTGTATCTGATTTTTTCTGCTTTTCAGAAATATTTGTGAGGATAATCAGCTGAGATAGACAGGAAAATGAATCATTAACATTAGACTGTAGCTTGACATCTGGATGGGCTTAGTGTGTGAAAAGATAGATACAGATAAGGTTAGAATTACACTTTTTTCATTGCTGCTTTTGGTTTGATTTGATTTTTTGTTGAGTGTAAATCTAGACAAAGCTCATTCAGTTGAAGATTTGTCCATCTAAACAGAATTATTTTCCTCCTTTGAAACATATTTCCTCTGACGGCTAAATACTTGTCCTGACAGATTATGACTAATTCAGAACTCCTGAAGATATAGACAGGAGTTTAAATGTTTCTGGAAGTGCTTTCAAACCTATTGTCTGTATTTTCTGGAAACTGCTTTGATTCTTTCTACAGACTGAATCAATGCTTGTACCTGAGACTAACCAGAGCTCCTAAGGGCACAGTATAACCTGAACTAATTTGGGTTCTTTTGTTCTTTCTGGAACAGTGGTGTGCTGATGCAGGTAAGGCCAAAGACTGAAGCTGAATGAACCATTGTCCCTGTCTGAATAAAATCACAGTTTATGAAACAGCCTGTTGATATACAAAATGAATGGAAGGAGTCAGAGTCCAACTAACCTTTTTTGAAAGTAATACATGAGAAAGAGAAATTTTATAAATGGGGATACTGAGTTTAATTATGTTCTGTGAGTTTTGTCACCATTGGCTATCATTCATTTAAGAGAGTTGTTTGAAAAAGTTACCCTCTTTTATGATTCCAGCTTGGTGGAAAGTAATCAGGTTTTCCCCCATGCATGAATATTTATCACTATTACAAGGGAAAGCATGTGAAAGGCTGATATGACTAGAAGAATTTTCACTTGCTAATACATTAAGAAAGTTCATGTCTAAAAAACAGAAACAGAAAAGGAAGACAAGGCTAGAAAGAAAAAGTGAAAAGGGAAAAAAAATTAAGAGAAATGTTGTACCAACGAACGAGCACCTGAATTAGACACTGATCAGAAAAATGACTTACAATTATCTCCATGTTTAAACGAACTTTGTACACAGAGGTTCGCATCACCTTCTTAAGAGCAAATAGATCGTTATTACCAGTATTGGGATAATAGGTTTGAATAAAATAAATAAATAAATAATCCACAGTTCTGATGCCTCTGATGATTAAACCCATAAAATTTCAGAATGTTAAATATTGATTAGTTTATTGAATTAGGAGCCTACCAGGGGACGTGCCTCGCTTGA
>NW_009201187.1:0-1471 GCF_000690835.1 Fulmarus glacialis
TAGCCCATTGCTGCTATCGCCCTCACATCACCTTTTCCCACTGAAACCGAGCTGTGCAGTTGGCCGTGTTTATATATTTCAGCCATAGGATAAAACTTTCAGAGCTCATTGGTTACTTTAACCTTTCTGAGAGCTATTTGCCTACCTTCATTTGTGGAAAAATGTTCAGATCTTATCTCAAAGCCTGGCAAATCTCTTTTTCCTTTAGGATTTAGTATTTTGAGTCCTGAAAGAGGACTTGTCATTTTGTGCATTGGTGCCAAAATTGGTATGCACAACCAGGCTATATAAAATAAGGGCATTTCTACCATGTACATTCATTTGGTTGTGGTGATGCCAGAGGTGAAAGACAAGGTTTTTGTTTCCTCTGCATCAACTTTGCTGGCCAGGTGGCCATCCAACACCAAAAGGTAACTGCCTCTCTTTAAGAGTCCCTACGCACCTGGAAGATAACTGCCAAGAAGGACTGAGGATTTTGCTTTTTATATGCCCACCTGAAACCACCTAAGAATGTTAGTATAAGGAAATTCCTGATGACGTTATTCAGATACAAAGCAACTTCATAGTTTTTTTTTTTAAATTGATAAAAGAAACTATGAAACACATTCTTCTAGCACACACTTGGTAATTAGTTTGCAAAACTAGTGCAATGAGTGCAGAAAGCTGCCAGCATATGTCTATTCACTTAATGAATCTCAACTTTTTGATACCTGTTCAGTGGGGAGAGACAACAGGCCCTTGCATGTTTCCAAACGTGGATCTGGTGGATCAGCAGGCAGAGTGAGGCTAGAGATGAATTCCCTTGCCAGGAGTGCCCACCATCCAGAGGGCTTTTAGGAAGAAGACAGTCTTTAAGGAGCAAAGATTTCAAACGACATGGAGTTTGTAAGCTAAAACCCAGGTTTTGAATCACGCTTTGAGTTGCAAACTGGTAGCTAGTGCATTTTCAGACCTCTTTGCAAAGGGCCCCATAAGGCAAATGCATGCTGAAGTAGCACATCCTGAAATAAGTCGCTGCAGCTGTACTAACTGCATTCCCGTTGTCGTGGTTTAACCCGGCAGGCAGCTAAACACCACACAGCCGTTTGCTCACTTCCCCCCTGTGGGATGGGGGAGAGAATTGGGGAAAAAAGGTAAAACTCCCTCTGGCCAGTTTGGGTCAGCTGTCCTGGCTGTGTCCCCTCCCAGCTTCTTGTGCACCTCCAGCCTCCTCGCTGAGAAACTGAGAAGTCCTTGACTTAGTGTAAGCACTGCTCAGCAACAACTAAAACATCAGTGTGTTATCAACATTATTCTCATCTGTGCTGGTTTTGGCTGGGATAGAGTTAATTTAATTTTCTTCATAAAAACTAGTGTGAGGCTATGTTTTGGATTTGTGCAGGAAACAGTGTTGGTAATACAGGGATGTTTTAGTTGCTGCTGAGCAGTGCTTACACAGAGTCAAGGCCTTTTCTGCTTCTCACACCACCCC
>NW_009201188.1:0-34214 GCF_000690835.1 Fulmarus glacialis
AAAACAAAATTAAAAAATTACCTGCCTTCTAGTCTGAAAATCATGGCTTCAAATACACTGCTGTCCTTCAGATACACTTGTATTCAGCAGTCATGCTCTTCATATTTACAGTAGAAAAATGTAAATTATTCCTTTTATATTTTAAAATTTAAAAATAACCTATTTTAATAGGAAATGTTTTATAAATCACACATTGATGGTTATATTTGATGCATTTGACTAGTTTAGATTATTTTGAGAATGACAGACATGAAACACTGTCGTACCTTGTTCATCAGGTAGAGCTTAAGAAATAAAAAATTAACTGAAAAAATGTTTTCAGTCCCTAAGTAGGAAATGCTTCAGGAGGCTCTTCTGTCAGTATTGCACAGGCTTCCGTTCAGGGGTCTGTCTGTGTTGTGAACAACGATGGAAGCAGAAATATTCATGCTACCTCAGTTACCAAAGGTGGTTAGTGCTGGCAATTTATCTGGCCCACTGTTATTTTCCACTGCATTCATTTCAGATTTATAAATGTTAAATCCTGTTTGCTTTAAAAATGCATTTTGTGATATTTTCAGAAAGTGAGGTGACTGTGCCTGACATTAAAATTTGGGAAATATGACTGACATTTCTATGTTATCAGAAAATTGTTTCTACAAGACCCTTGAAACAGAGGGTTAGTGGAAAAGGTGCAAAATTAATTTCAGCTGTGAATACACTGATGAATGTTGTTTACAGGTTTACAAGCTTATCACAAGTACATGCAGAGATAACTTGGATTTAATATGAATTGTTGAAAGCATGCATGACCTAGTGCACATTAACGTAAGCAGGAAGATATATTCAGACTTTCTGCTTGTAGGAAAATATTGCAAGAGGTGAGGACTTTACTCTTCCATTTTGGAAATAAGTATGTGAAAACTTGCCAATCAATATTACACCCAGCTCAGACTCTGACAAAACTCCTCCAAAGATTATAATTCTACTTCATAACTTTCTACCAAATTATATTAATTTTATTTACTTTACCCATTTAAGATTTCTAAACAAGTCTGTTTTCCTTTCCTCTCCAACTTTGGTTTCTGTGATGACTGTTGCAGCAGGAAGGAAGAGATATTACAAAAAAAGCACAACAAAACATTATTAAGGGGTGTGATTCCTCTTGTTCATGCCTAAAAGGATTTTAAGAGTGTAGAGTGTAGAAAACAGTGAGTTAAGAATCCTGAATGTGAGTAATTTTTATTAAAAACATGCATTCCCAGTGCATAAACACGTGTTGATATGTAGTTTACCAAAAATATAAATAAAGCTGCGTGCAAAATACAGTTCACATATGTTATTCTCAAGAAAAATAATAGATGCAAAAATGTGTATTTTATACCATATGTAGGATATTAATTATTAAAGTGACCTGAATATATAATATGTTAGTTTGATACAGCAACAGATTATATTAGTCTTTTTGCCTGAAGTCTCATGCTATGAAAATGCAAGAAAGGTTTTTCAAGATGTTTGTTGCCTAACTTTTACTTGAGCAAGCCTGAGGCTGTCATTACGACATGGTTTGTCACTGCAACAGAAAGGAAAACTCCCTGAGTTAAGAATCATAGCAGGTTTTTGTAACCCAGGTTTTCAGGAATCAGTAAGGAATAATTTCACCATTGACTTAAATAGGTGTGAGGAAATATTCTGGAATATTATTTTGTGTACATTACAGGAACAGTCTCTGCACTACTCTGTTCATTGTCAGAGGAGAGCAAGGAAATGTAAACAGTTATATTGGAAACATAAGATGGGGATATGACATCTGAAGTAAAAATTATGGTCCAAAAAATCTGCTCAAATGTTGAGATGAAATGTTTAGAAATGTCTAATCTTACTAAGAAGCTCTCTTTAAAGTTTCTTTTAAGTTCTTTTCAGTTAATAAGTTAAATATTATGTGGCAAGCTTAGAACTGACCTGGTGTCTGTTTCTGCAAAACTAAGTCAGAAACTACACAGATTCATAGCTAAATACCCATCAGATATGTAAACTCTGAACATTTCTGGAACATGTCAGGTGAAAATGGTTTCTTAGAAAATGCTTATAAAATACTTATTTTAAATACATTCTAGGTATTTTGTTTTAAAGTTATGTTTAAATGTTTTTGAAGTAAAGCCACTATTAAAAGTCCTTAAGTTCTATATCAGTAGCTTAATTGTTAGGCTGCTTTACCAGGAACACCAAGGTTTGATTTTTCTTTCAGTCAAAACCCTTGTCTCCAGCTTTTGAAAATGTTCTTTAGCCAGAGTAATAAGTTTTCCAAGATGGATGCTCTCCAAAATAAGGTAGAAAAAATGGCTCTCAGGAGTCACATGCCCTGAAGGAGACCAAGTGAAAGTTAAATGATTCTTTAGCTTAACAGATATTTCATGTTTATGAGAGGTTCTGGATTTCAGTTCTAGGTCTCAAGATTACTTCTGTTTTCACCAATTTTAAATGTATGGAAGTCCAGAAAGTAAGCCTTAGAGGCAGGTCTCTCCTTCTGTTTATTTACCATAACCAGCAGGGAAATAATGTCTCTCCCTGTCTTGTGGAGCATCTTCCGTTCCCTAGGCTTCAGTGCCCTAGCCCCAGAAGGGCAGCTGCCTTTGTTTTAGAAAGTCCAAAACATTCATGTTCTGGGACAAAAGGAGGGAGATGTTTGATAAGGTCAGGATTACCACAGAGGACAGAGTTGCTCGAACTTTGGGGAAGGGTGGGATTGCCAGTCCTAGACAGTAGCACTGCAGTTCTGCTGGTAGCTCTTTGATTCTTCTTCCTGAGGTGTTACCTTCCCACAGTGTCCATGATGGGGTGCATGAAGCCAGCCACAATGAAGGAGAAGCAAGAACACTCAGCAGTTCAGCCAAACTGTAGGGCAAGGGAATGTATGCCCATGCAATGAATCAAACTTACAGGGATGTCACAGCCTCCTGAGTTTTCCTGGTAAATCTGTGCCTTGTATACAGTGTCTGGATACCTAACCTTAAGATCTGACTTTACATTGAGTTGCAGGCACTTAAAATTTTGCTTGTTGCAGCTACCTAAATCTTGATTTACTGAAAAGCAGCCATCAACACAATGTAGAGCTATGATTACAACTACAGTCTTTTGTAGGGAGGTGTTCTGGCAAGTAGGTTACTCTACCTCATTTGCTGTTACTGTATTATGCTTTAGAGTCTGTATTTTCATTTCTGTGTGACCACATCTTGACTTTGTACAGAAATTATGTGTCTTAAATTTTTCATGCAGTAGACGGAATCGTTTCCCTTTGATGTGTATTTAAAGAATACAGCTGTCCTAGATATGTCTTAAGTAGGAGACTAGTTCAGTCGAAATACAATGCAGCCAAAGCCAATTTGAGAGATCCTAGTGTCAGGCAAGAAGGAGTTAATGTGGACTTAAATATATCTGAAAGCAAACATACTTAATGATAATGACAAGTACTTATGCAAATGAACTGCTAATACTCATCCAGCCAGAGGTGATTAAGTCTTTTAGGCCAACTGGAGATTTCACCCAGCAGGGACTATTTGGAAGCTGGTAAAAGACAAAGACTTAAATAACTTCAGGGGTTATAGCTCTAGTGCTGCACTTAAGCCACATTTCTCTGAATTATCCTTTCTTTCATGCCCCTTCCCTTCCCCCAAGAAGGGGGTCACAACTTCAGTTACCTTGTAAATCTTTTAAGCCATACATTTTAAGGCCTGTAAGAGCACAGTAACCTATCCCAGAGTGATATGTTGGTATTAAATAGACCGGAATAATGAGCGGACCTAAGGGATTGTCTAGTCTGATACTTAATTATGTAGACGAGGATCAAGGGGGAAAATGGAGGAATTACATCTATCTCTAACTCCTATAGCACATGTCCACAGAAAACAGTTATTGATAAATTTTTATTAAAAACCTTGCTTCGATGAAAGAAGGCAATATAGCCATGAGTGAAATTTAGGTCTATATAAAATGGAGAAAAGACATCTTAAAGCAAAATGAGCTACCCTACCTGAAACAGAGAAAAGGAAAACTGTTAGCTACTGGAATGGCATTTTAATAGTTAATTTTTTATTCCAAATACTTCACTTTTAGTGTAATATTTTTATGTGCTGTTATCATATAGTTGGATGCTATTGGAAGCCAATGAGGTTTCAAATTGTTAATTTTTCCCTTTGTCTTGTATTTCATTGGTGAAAAAAGCTGTCCTTCTCTGAAGGGGAAGGCACAAAGACATCTGCAATGCAAACCAGTACATAAGTAAATAAGTAATGAGGTTGGTATAAGAAAAGAGGTGGTATATTTTTGCAGATATGGAAGACACAATAAGTTTGTAACAAGCATACATCCTCTTCAGATGTATATGTTTATATACACATGTGTAAATACATATATGTATTGTATTAGAACAAATCATCCAAGTTCTACTTCTCATATTAAAGGCTATTTTCCTAAATATATTTTCCAGACAAGCAGAAATTGGGTGTTTGATATATACAGCTAATAAAAAAGAAACTTGTTACTCAGAATTATTATTATCTGTTTTGTGCTGTTGTGACTAGTATTTCAGAAAAAATAGTTGTACAGGCTTATGACTCAACAGCTTCAGGAAAAAGCCAGTAGTTAACAGGTGTTATCAATCACTCCTCAATCTGGTCTTCATAGCTGGGAGAAGAGGATCCAGCTGTCTGAGGTTTTCTGATTAAAAATTCCTTCTTAATAATCTCCCAGTCTTTTGCTTGTGCCCACACATGTTTTATACTTTTCTGTGGGCTTGGGGAAATGAATGGATTAGTAGTATCATGCCTCTGAGTCAGTAAGTTAATTAAAGGCTGCATGTATAAAATGGAACAATGAATTATTTAGTGGATAACAAACATGATCTGAAATTCCATTTACTCACATTTCAAGTCAATTTTTAGTTTCAGAATTCATATACCGAAACCTAATATTTTTGTATATTGCTAAAAGTAAATGTTTGCAAACAACATGTGTGCTAAAGTTTCAGCTGGAAGTCTCTTGAGTGGTTTGTGACTCTACATTTGGGATGTTTGCTTTCCTTCTTATTCCGCGTCCCCAGTGAAATTTCAGGCAGTGATGGGAAGATAGAGAATTGTTTGTCTGAAGATCAGCACTAAATATAATGGGAGGTGCAGATTTGGACCCAAATTGCTTACCCTGTCTTGTTTGGAGAATCGCTGTTCAGATTTTGCTATGACTTTATAATGAGCCATCTGAAACTTCACAGATCAAAACCTTCCAAATCAAGATCTGAGTTTTAAAACACAAAATACATATACACTCACTCACCACATCCATGTGCTTGTTTTTCATACATCTAATTAAGGCAACCTGGGTTTTTTTTGTGTGCAGAACCCTGCAGCATAAATATTTCTGTTGATTTCACTGGACTTTTGCAAGCCCATGGTAAGCCTAGACAGAATATTTTCCTATAAAAGGGTTTTATTTCTTGCCATTTAAAAAGTACTATTGACTGTCTTTACTGTAACACATACTCTTCTGCACCTTCATCATCACTCTCAGTGTGGAAGGCCCAGTAAATCTGCAAGACTGACTGTCAGCAGTGCATTTAACTTATGGTGTCCTAATTAGAAACAACTCCAGAATATTTCTTTTATTTAGAGCCAAAAGAGGCCATTGATCTATTGTTCATAATGAGTGACATCCATTTGGCATAGGAGAATGAAATATCTACTTTCTGAGTCTGGTTTATGCAATGTAGTATTTATTTTAAGAACTGAAATCAGTGGTAAATATTTATAAAGTATCTGACTAATGTAAGCACTAAACTCCCGCAGATTTTCAATGAGAGCTGGGACTGAGCCCCCTTTGACTGAAGACGGGACCATGTATTCCTTCTGCACCACAGATGCTGTCATTCATCCCCTGAGCCCGTAGGATCCAAACCAAAGACTTAGATATTATGTAGTCCTCTCATAAGAATCAAGACTGACCAGTCCTGCTCTTTTTTTTATTATTAAAAATTAAAATTAAAAAAAAGATAAAAGAAACTCATCCATCACCACTTTGTAAGAACATATTGACTTTTGCTAAGCTTTTGGAAAGAGGGTGTTGGAGGGGCTCTATCCTGAGATGGGAGCTGTAGCTGGCAAGCACCAGTTTAGGCACCCCTGAGCTCGGTCTTTTTTACAGCCAGTGTCACAGAGCGGTATTCTGAAATTAAGCGTTTCTTTGTTAATCATGGTCACATTCTCGTTCTGATCTCAGTGTGAGGCACCAAACAATCCTTTATGAAATGTGCTCTGTAATAGCCATAAATATTCCATGTGTAATTTGGGAATCTACCTTTACATTCTTCAGTTATTTTCCAAAAATCTTGAATTGCCAAAGACCGGGGAGACCACAATATTTTTTCTTGTTGCCCACAAATTTTCCTAAGGATTGAGGCTAAAAGTTTTGCCAGGCTTTAAGAAGCCTGGCTTTCTGAATGTTTTAGATTCCATGTCTAAAAGCTTTACTTCTTCAAGAAATTTTAATCTCTGCACTCACTTCTCACACTGAATCTTTCCTACCCAAGTTCCTACCCAAGAATGGCAGAAGACTGCAGAGCTCTCTGGGGCCATCCCCAGCATACTTGATTTTGAAAAGAGACTGGAAGGCAGGGTTACACCTGGAAAGCAGCTTTTGTTTTTGTAAGGAGTCATTGAAAGATTTTGCACAACACCTTGTATCATCATTTTCTGTTGTGATGTGAGAGATGATCCACTACAAGTCTGGGGCACCAACAGCTACACTTAATAGCTCTTCCATTTAATGGAAACCTCCGATCCTCTTACTATTCTTAAACATTTAAATGTATGACATCCTTTTCAGTATGTGCCTTCAGACATTACCTTCTGATCCTGGAAAAGACTGGACAGGGAGTTTATCTCATTTTTCTGCTTGAATCTAAGACATTTCAGTAAATAGAGAGCATAGAAATATGTATAAAGTGCACACTACATAGACATACAATACTCTTCCTAAAGAAAGGAAAGACAAAAACATTCATTTTGGAAGAGAGGGGTAAGTATTCTGTTAACCAGCAAACTATAGCATGACTATGACATTGGTACTTTCAGTGTTATAAAATGCTTTCTTTAATGATAGAACTTTTCAGCAGAATATAGTTGTGTCCAGGTTGAGTAAAGTTCAGAATTCTTAATTAACTACATTTTTTTGCAGAAGCAGTATTCCACTTAAAAGGCACATATTTGTAGGTTATTAAGGGCTACCTTCCCTTCCTCCTGCTTTAGTGCTGTGAGAGTCTACACTGTATTGGACTGGCAGTGTTAGCTGTGTAATTTTATATGAGTACATCTAGAGTATACATGTACTGTCTTCTGTGCTTAGACATACATATAAACCATACGTAAGAGTCCAAAGCCAAACCCAAAATTTGGTGATGTTTACATCGTTATTATATCCTTCCTATAAGGGAGCTAGTAAAATGTAATTCGGAATTCAATTTTTAATCCCAAATGAGAATGACATGCAAATTAATGTGCATCTTCCTTATTTTTCTGTCCTAATAATGATATATCAACCTTGGACAGAAAATGATAGAATCCTATATCTCTGTCATTTGATGCTGAAGCAAAAGGGAGATATAAAATACCCTTTCAAGAGTAGTGGTACCTTCTTTTCTTTCAATATTTCCTCTACTAAACCATTCTAGAAATGGATCATTTTTGCCTGAACAGATAATTACCTAGATTTTGTTTTTTATTGCTTATGATCAACCCTCATTGACTCTTAACTATCATACTATGAAAACATTCAAAACCCTCGTAATAGTGGTAGTAAGCATGAAAAGCCCTTATTCTTTTAAATTCAAAATGTTTCTGTAAATTTATTTAAGCTCCTCTAATAACAGAGTCTGGTTCATAGGTAATGAACATGTGAATCTCAAACCTTTTCTTTTTTTTTAACAATTTATATGCCTCATCGTGCAGGAAAAATGAGTGTAGGCTGAGTCGAACTTTCATAAGAAGGTGGAGTTTTTGTCAGCTTTTATTCCTCCAGAGGAAGTATCGGGGGAAAATGGATAATTACAATGCAATTTTTATTATCAAAATAATGTGCAAAATTTATGACCTGATAAATCTGTCCTTGGATGGAGATTCTCATTTTGATAATCCCCCTAAAATGAGTAATAAAGCACCTCTGATAGTAATAAACCATTTTTCTCTGACATTTCGTGATAAGTGTAACAACAAATAAAGAAGGAACTTCAAAGACCGCTTACTTCAAAAGCTCTATAAAGTCCATTTGAATAAAATCCACGACTTTCATAAAAGTGGTGTTGAAAATGTCATGAATTAAATTAATGGTCTACATCTCTTTTCTTCATATTGTCTGTATTTTAATCATAATTTATTCTTCAGCACATCCTGCATGTTGTTGATTGAAGGAAATATTAAATCCAGCTGAGCTTTAAGCAATTTTAAAAGGAATGAATGAATATAATTATACATGTTAATAGTCCTGAATCTGCTTTTTTATTTGCTCCTGCCTGTCATATAACAGATCAGTAAGCTTTGCTTTTTATAACTATCATTAATCTTACACAAAGATTCAAAAAATATCCATTCTGTAGTTACATTGTTTTAGTTTTCTTACTATAGCCTTGTTTTACTGTTCCTACTCTGCCAGGAAGTGAACGACTGATGATTTAAACAACTTTTCCTAATAAAAAAATAAAGTTTTAAATGTTCCAGTTACAAAGAAAATGTCAGTCGAGAATAGGTAGAATTGACACTAAACCCGATCTTTTCAGAAGATCATATTGTTTATTTGATAGTTATGAAGAGTAATGACAATGTAGACTACAGTATTCAGTTCATTAATGTTCTTTTATACCAAATTATTCATGTATGATGGGGCTTTTTTGGTAGAATTTGTAATAATAGAGGAATAATAAGGTAGCTTGACCCTGGTCAATGGTAACTCTGAAAAGACATACTCTAAGATAGTTTGTATTACTTTTCTTACACTACTCTGACATAAAGGAACAAATAATTCTATCATTGATGCTAAATAAGAACTAGGTAACTGTAACAGTTAATACTTAAGAATTGCACAACAAAAGATGAACACATCTTAAATGCTGTACAAGAAGTATAGATGTTCTCTAGAGTAATTTATATAGTTATAATAACATATATAGTTATAGTACGGTTATATTTTCTCTGCAAAAAACTGTGTTCTCCAATGGAATATACCCTAAAATATATCCAGAAACAAGTTAATGAGCACAACTGATCATGTTTGCTTATTTTTTCCACGGAATAATGTGTCACATCTAAGACTAAGAACAAAATAGGAAGTGTCCTTTTCCTTAATGTTTACCATTGCAGATAGAGATAAGACTCTCAGATCTTCAAATCATATTTCTCCATCCTTGATTGTTTCAAGACTGAGTGGAGCTAGTCTTCTGTGAAGGAAAACTGTATTTAGGAATAAACCCTTACCTTGAGGAGCAAGAGGTTGTGTGGTATATAGAGGAGGTGTGTAAGTTCCCCAACTCTTACAGCCAAGTTCATATTTTTGTTCTTGTGAATTTTTACTTCTTTCTGTGTTCCCCCACTGAGGAGAATTTTTTTTCTTTGTTAGATTGAGCCTAGGGTGACTATAAAGCAATGGTTGGTGCGAATCAGAGCCATGCACTCTGTATAGATATCCTGATCACCAAGGGTTTGTCTTTCCTTCCAATCTATGAATATCTTGCTTTCTATTCTGGGTCACTCTTACACTATATTGCAGGACATGCAGTATTGGGAATATGGAAACAGATTTAAAGTGAGTCCCGTTGTATTGTAGCATTATGCACAGCACAGGTTGCAAAATTTGCCCTAAGAAGCCTCCCTTAGCAACATATTACTAACACTAGTCTGCTTACAGGTGCCTGAGCTAACCATCTAATGATAGCTGATATATTAATATACAGTCATATATATGAATCAATGGGACAGTTTCTCTCTGTTGTGATTTCAGCAAAGACAAGGCTTTGTCTGTTTCCTCTACTCAATTCTGGCTGGCATTAGCTTTCCACCAAGAAATCATTGCCTCTTCTGCATGCTCATCTGTCCCAAACTCTGTGTGTCGTCCTCCCCGTCCTTTCTCTTAATACTGTCAAGCCTGTTTCCCAAGGAAAGAGTCTTATTCAACCTGTCTGTCAGAATGCAGTCCCTCCTCTCTATCCCTGTCCAGGCCCTATAAATTTGGAATTTCAGTCAAATTTGTCAGAGGGAGAAAAATCTTTAAGAAACATGTGTTTTGAAATTTGGTGTGTTCATACCTATCAGTGTGGTCAAAAACACATCTAAATAAAGAAATGCATTTCTGAAAGAAAGCATCTGAGAAGAAAGCATCTGTGCTCTTCACACAGACCCCAGTGAAGAGGGACGATAGTGGGAGCACTTGTTCGTTGGTCCCTTGGGGAAAAAAGGGGTCAATCGTACCCTGCCTGGGGCGGGACCCTTTCCTTGGAGTACTTGCTCTGTCATGCATTGGTGAATCTTATCACAAACCATGACTGCTGGGGAGCTAGTCTTCTCCAGTTGTTCAACTTCAGGATCCTCCAGCATTTTCACTAATCCTGAAATTGTCTCTACCTTTCCATGAGAGTAGCAGCTAGACGCATGAAGGAGCCAAGAGGTCTCAGTGAGCTCCACTGGGATGTAGAGGGGAACGACAGCAGGACAAGCAGGGAGGTGAAGTGACCACCTCAGGCTCTTGGCCGAAGTGGGTGAACCACCAGGACTGACTCACTGAATGACCAGGATCGCTGTTTCGCTGCTGCTAATGAAAAGTAGATTTGCTGATGTTTTCGTGAATGGTGCTACCTGACTTTCTGGAGCTGGGGTACCACGGATTGTGTAAGCTACTAGGCAATATATGAGAGATGTACATTATACTCCATTATATACCTACCATAATAAAAAGGCAAATCTCTTTTTTGTTTTATTTGTGTAGGATACGCAAGCCTAAGCAGGATTCAGGACCTATTGCTGTATATATAACTATTATTCGTAATCTTCCTCCCTCCCAATCTGTCCTGGTTTTTTCCATGTATTTTTTTCTTGTGTGTCATCGCTGGTAGTGATGACGTTTTTCTTTGTCAAGTCTTAATTGAGTCTGAAGTGGTAAAAATGGAAAGAAAACCTCAATTGCATAAGAATTCTAGGTTACCTTGCGTCAAAACTAGTGCTGTGTTATTTTTCAGTAGCAGATAAATTTTCTCACTAAGACTGACCTTGTAATTTATCCACTGGGGAGCTAGATAATACAACTGCACCCTTTGAGATTATAATTATGAAGTAATGTTGGACAGTTATTTATTTGTGAACATTTATGTTAAGTAGCTTGATATTTTTGGCCTTTCCCAGAAGGAATTGATATTTTAATATAGTATTCCCAGGCTATATTTCAGTTAACAATATTAACTTTACACAAATTTCTGCAGAAGTTATATTCAGAAACAAAAGTTCACTTAAGAAAGCGCAACCATGTAAATATGGTAACTGAATCCTTGTGTAGTTGAGCTACAGAGTAATGATATATCAATGTCTGAATGTTTCTTCACATTGGTTTCCTCTTGGGATAGCTGAAAAAGGTCAAGATGCATAAAGTCAAAGAGGGAATAACAATTAAGGAAGCTAATCCCGTATGTCAGCAAATAACCTTTCCTATTCTTATGTGACTCCTTTAAATTAACATAGTCAGATGTGAACATAAACATGCCCATGCTTTTCTAGTAAGACTGACAACTTATAATAAGGTTTGTAGCACTACAGGTACCCCTTTTGTCAGTGATCTCAGTCAGTACTAAATATTGCTTTGTCTGCCATTGAAAAAGCCTGTCAGTCTTTTTGTTTAGCCTAAACTCTACTCCAAATATATTCTGAATGAGATGCAGGGGGGAAGAATGGAGTGAAGGATGGTGGTTTGCAGCATAGATACATACACAATAAGGAAGTTTCGGGTTTCCGAGGCAGTTCTTGACAAATGTCTGAACCAGTATCTCTCATAAAACCTTAGAAACATGATAACCTAAAGAGAACCCTTCACTTTAGATAATATCAATGCCATACAGCTCTACATATTGTCATTTTTGGTTTTGGATTTTTTTTTTAAGATGATGTCTCAGTTATGATTTCTCCTTTAATTTTCATAATACAATTTGCTTCCACAAATTTAATTTGTTTATATTTTGCACAAAGCATGTGGGTGTAAATGTGAAGCATAGACTCTAAAATGAAAAAGGGCTTGTAAAGGTAATTTTAAAGATATTTTTATGGTTTTTATTTTACATTTATATTTGTGTTATGTAGATGCAAGGAACATTTGTGTGAAAAGTAAGATATTTTTACAGTCAGGTGTTTCAGGTTAAAGATGTCACCAGTTGAAGTAATATAAGCATTTCATCCTACTTCATATTATTCTGCCACCATCATTTTGTATTTGACGGTCCTTTAAAAAAATCACTTCAGGAAACATTGAAATCAGCTAACAAACAGTGTGTTTTAAAGTGCCAAGGATGTCTTTTTAATAGGTGTCTGTGTTATATAATGCGGAGTTTTATACTATACACTGACTCTGACTTTTTATAAAGCAGAAAGGAATTATGAAATAGTGGATTTATTGTCATACTTCATTGTTTGAAATTAGGCATATTTTAGATGACTTACATTGGTTTCTCAAGTTTGAAACTTCGGCTCTGCATGTTTACTTTTTATGGGCTCTGAATGGAGAGAAAATGAGAAGAAATACATATTCCTTCACTTACAATTTATAAAGAGATATATGCGAAGAAAACAAAGACGGGGAAGAGAGTGATGGGTTTAAAAACAAAGAATCCAGAAAAGGAAGAATGGCACTTGAGTAAAAGTTGGAAGAGAAGTGCATTTGTGAAGCTCAGATTATTACAGATAGGCAAATCTTGATTTTTGAAACTTCTGCTATTATAAGGATGAGTGTTGAACTCTGAAATAACTTAGAATGACTTATCATGTTTAAATTAAAATAGAAAATTTTACTCTTCTTTTCTCATGTAACTGAAATGTTGTGAGGAGAAATTTCAGCCTGATGTAAATCGTGTGCAAGTAAGCAAAACCAAGAAGTTCTCAGATTCAAGTGTTTACAAGCTGAATAGCCTAACCATGAGCCAGATTAATACTGTGTGCTGAACCATCTCTGCAAAATGTACAGCAAAGATGAAATATATTATTGTTAGACAGCACTAGTTCAATCCCCAACATGGATCTTAAAACAATGTTAACCATCGTTAAATAATGTATACCATTATCTGTACGAACCTTTTGTTTATGAATAAATGTCTATCTAAATATAATAATTAAAACTTCCTTAGCTCAGATCTATGTTGTCACTATTATCTTTACTTAGCTGTGAGAATTGATATAAAAATATTGCCTTATTAGGTGATGGTAAACACAATTTTGCATGCCTCTCCCAGTTTCTATACCATGACCTATCAAGGTCAACAAGGATTGCGAGAAAATGTTCTTTCAAATGGTGAAGGCTTAGTTATTTTAGACAGAAATAATACTCCTATTATAATGTGTTTTGCAGTATTAACTATTCTAGATTTTAATAATAAGACTTAAAAACTAGAAAGACATTACAATAATTGAATAAAATATTAAATCTTCTTAGATGGAACTGTGTTTGACAGTAGACAGAAAACAGAAATAGGTACAGAAATTAAATAGGTGGAAGGGTAGCAAGGGGAATGGGTACCAAAGTGGCCTGCAGGAGTAGGAGATGTGCTCTGGTGGTCCCTGGGAACCTCTTCCATCCCTGCACTGCTGTGTCATCTCCCACATGTGCTTTAGAGCTGTACAGTTACACAGCTGTCTGGATTGTGGTTCATATATGGAGATATACTTCTTAGAGATGTCATAGGAGATCACAATAAACAGCTAAGGAAGAGATGCTTAACACATCTGTAATGACCAAGGATTTATAGTTCTACATAAAAGAAAAATGTTACTTTGTCATATTCAAAGAACAGAAGAGCAGAGGGCAGTCAGGAAGCCTGGTATGACATATTGTATGCAAAGTGAGCATGATGGATGCGTATGTAGTATACTCATTTAATTACTAATACATAAATATATCGTGTTGGAATGTTATACTTTTGAACTGAAGTCACAGTGAGAAATGGAAACTGATAAAGGAAAGATCTTTGTTAGAGCTTTACAGTTTAATTTGGTTTGCTCAGTAGAGATAAAATTCACATTTATTCTATTGCTTAAGTTGATTTTTCCACTTCCTGTCATTCCTTTTAACTGAGCTAAAATACTGGCTGTTGCTAAATCCAAAGGACCTTGGGTTTTTTTTTTTGTTGTGGGTTTTTTTATTAATTCCCAAGTAACAATTCCCATGCTGAGATTTTTTTTCCAAACAGTTTCACTGGGGCTTTGGTTTCTACTGGCGTTTTTGTGTGTAAACTTGATGCAAGGTACTATGGTTAAGTGTATGATGCTAAATAAGAAGACAAGGAACAAATCCCTGGTCCCAGTACTCAGCATACTGGCTGGTTCGTATTCACACTGCTGAAGACTAACCCCTGTTAAAATGTCTTCCCCCCAAAAAAAGATTTGATTTGGATAGAAAAACCTTAAGTGACCCAAACAGAGCTAATGTGTAATTTAACCGATGTGGATAATCAGAGGCTTAGATCTTGACCTCCCCCACAGCCTTCTTTTATTTAACAGTATAGGCATCATGCAAAATTTCATGCTGTGGTCTGTGCTTTGGATGTTGTACCAACAAGTACTGGAAGGCTTACAATCACTCAAATGTGACTATTTCTGCACAATCATTCTTTTGAATATGTGATGACTGAATTTTCCACAGGAATTAGATGCCTGTTTAGATGATTTAGATCAGGAAGAAATGTTGTAGAGAATAGCCTTGAACTAACCTTGCATGTAGGCAAAACGTAATATTGGTATAGTTCTACTACACAATTTTCCTTAAAGAAAAATTATGTACCTTTTTTTTTTTTTTGACATATGGTAACCATATCTAAAGACAAAAGTCATTGTGTGTTACTCAGGAGGAAAGCAGGCCTGAAGGTGAGTGTAAAACACTAAGTCATAGAATCATAGAATCATTAAGGTTGGAAAAGACCTCTAAGATCATCAAGTCCAACTGTTAATCCAACACCACCATGCCCACTAAACCATGTCCCTAAGCGCCTCATCTACACATCTTTTAAATCCTTCCAGGGATGGTGACTCAACCACTTCCCTGGGCAGCCTGTTCCAAGGCCTGACCACTCTTTCAGTAAAGAAATTTTTCCTAATGTCCAATCTAAACCTCCCTTGGCGCAACTTGGGGCCATTTCCTCTCGTCCTAATGAAGTCGAAGGCCATTTTAGATTTCTTTTACTTTGCAATAGTCACTGTGTATTTTTAGGTTGGATTATTTTTAATATATTGTTTAACATTGGCCAGGCTTTAAAGTTCCTTTTGATTTTTTCACAATTTTAAATCCTGCATGAACATTAAAGCTTGAGTACATTTACTCAGCTTTGCAATTTAATTCTCCACAACCCCAGGCAAACCCTAAGCATGTTAGATCTGTGACAGGGAGAGGTCTTTGCTGCCGTTTAAGTAGATTTTTACCATGTAGAGTTGGGCATAAAGCTTAGGTCCTTGGAGTCATGCTGTGATGGTAGCTTTGTCTTCCCATTCCTTGCATCAAGATATTATATTCCTAACCACACGCTTGGAATTGCACTTCTAGCAAATGTAAAGCAATTTGAAATCTTTGACAATCTATGCTTACTTAGATCTAATTGCAAGATCAGTGTGTTCAGTATTCCCTCCGATATGCTTTTTTTTTCCTTCACAAGTGAGTGCAGATTTCTGCTGCTTACACCTACTGCGATGCAATCTGTAGGTTCTCATGGGTGAAAGGGAGGAGAAGGGTTTCAGATCTCAGAAGGGGCTGGCTGGCCATAATAGCAGGACTCAGCGAGGTGACCTATTACCCAAGCAGATTTTGTGCAAATGCAGCCCTTTGAACTGACTCTTCTTCATGATAAATTAAAAAAAAAAAAATTATTTTCAAATCCACTGGCCTGTGGCATCCCCTTTCTGCTAACAGAACAGCTATGATTTTGACTAGTCCCTTTTTTCTGTGTCTTATTTGATACAACCTTCTCCCCCCAAACCACTGTGCTCTGTTTCCCTGTTTGAGATACAATAGATCCGCTTTCTTTTACAAATGACATAACTAATCAGATTCTGAGGGGAAAAAATCGAGACAGCTAACACATATTCATTACTGAGAGTGTTGTGCAGGCTGCATTTTTTTCCTCACAAGATTGATTAATTAAATATTTATGAAAGAGAAACACCTGGCACACTTCCATAAACAAATAGGTCTCCTGTGGGTTTGCAACAGCTGAGGAGAGTTTTGAGGGACCACAGGGATCTCAGGGTAAAGACTTCCTCACAGCTTGAGTTCTTACACATTGTTGTTTCTCATAAATATGCACCAACACACAAATAATTTCTATTTTGAAGACAGAAAGTGCAATATCAACAGATGAAATCCAAAAGACAGCCAAAGAGAAAGGTAAAGATTAAGCAGAACAAAGATACTGTACGTAGGGAAAATGGCTTGTTTTTGCTTATGTAAGAAAGGTCTAATGCTAAGGAGGCTCAAACAACTGAGGCCCCTTTTTTAAGGTGTTTGTCTAGGGCTGCTAGTTAAATAGTGGAAGCCATAGACTGGAGAGATCTGTTGAAATCTAAGGGCAAGGGTTAAGAAATTATGCAAGACACCTAAAAGTGGGAAATGCATTCTGTTCACTATTTCAGCTGCTCTTCCAGATGGATCTGCTTTATAGACACTTCCCTGTCTCTTCATCTTCAGTGGAATGTTTTCACTGGTATGTCATTGCTTTAAAAATAAAAATAATTGTGCCACTGACTTCAGCTACAATTTAGCTGGCATGATTGCTTTTATCGATCGCTGCTTTACTGTGGCCAGTTTCTTAGAACTGATTGTTTTGGTTCTTGGGAGTGGAAGTAACATAGCTGTTAGTGTCAAATTCTTCTGCAGTATCTTTTACATGTGCTAACATGCCATGTGCTTTCTGTGTGTTGTATTATACTTCATCGTACTCTAGCTATGATTTTTTTTGTCGGGAAATCTTAAAAACCAGCCAGCTGCACTGAAGGTTCAGGCTATATCTGAAATGATCAAGAAATATTAACTGTCTTGTGTTTCTGATGCAAAACTCTAAAATTAGTTGTTCTGATGACAGGTTCTGATATTGGTCAAATGTTAATTTATTTCTCAAGTTCAGAAACAGCAAAATGTATAGGTATCACAGCAAATTAAAATGGAATTTTTAAAAACACTTGAATTGGGTTTTATTCTTTACCATAGCTGGACAAATAATAGAAAAAAATCCTTTGTCATTTGGCATTTTTAAATTCTGAAACAGAAAATGTTGTTTATTAAAGAAAAAGGTGCTTCTGAAAGTCAAATGGTTTATCATTGAACTAATACAGATCAAACTTTGGGTGTTTTTTGATTTGTTTTTCTTTGGTCAAGAGATTTTATTCCAGTCAGTATATTGTGTTTGAATGGAGTATTTCTGAGCTGTGAATTGTTTTAAGTATTGAAATTGAGAGGATCATAAACATGTCACTCTATTTAGGAAAAGAAAAAGTGAAGGGTCTTTGATGAAGTTCTGCAAACACAGCTGGCTTGTAGTGATAAAGTCCAGTGATGTGTATAATAATGTGGAGATAAAGCAGCATTGTATTTAGTGTTAAGAGTAGGTAGTACTTTGTCTTCTGTAACCTCTGTAAGGTGAAATGGTATTGTTGCTAATCCTATGAAATTTGATCAAAAAGCTAGTGAAATAAATAGAAGCTTTTTCATGGGTTACAATATATCAGAGATGAGTTTTTACATGCTTTTACTTGTATTGCACATACTTCACTGTATGAGGTTTTGGGGAAGGTTTACTCGTACAGAATGCAGAATCACTTTTTACATGCCACCACTTTTTGCCATGTTAATATCTTTTTTTTTTAATTAGTTTCACATGTTTTTCCAGAAATAGTAAGCATTAATATGCAGTATATCTCAACATAATACATTTTCAAAGGGTGGTTACAAAGATTTATTTAATCTAGAGCAGACTTCTTACGTACCTGCAGTTTCCTTTAGCTTTCCCTAGGCATCTATAATAACAGTATAATGCATTCCAGGTTTAACCTGTTTCTTTAATGAAGGTATTGAGCCTACATTCTGTAAAAATCTAAAATCACTCTTTGAAATTAATGTGAATATTAGATGTCTGAGGATTTGAGAATTCAATCCCTAACCATCAAAAATGTATTGTAATTGTATATGG
Source organism: Fulmarus glacialis (assembly GCF_000690835.1). NCBI lineage: Eukaryota > Metazoa > Chordata > Aves > Procellariiformes > Procellariidae > Fulmarus > Fulmarus glacialis. The sequence goes on from NW_009201188.1 coordinate 18,431, forward strand.
TGAAGGTCTTAAATGTCCTGACTAGAAAGAATATTACTACTGAATGGTAGCAGATAGATCTTGATTTAATAAAACATCTTTATTTCCTGCTAACCGAAAATGATCACAGGATTGTTTAAAAAGGATGAACCATTGAAATCACCTTGTTACATATAAATACTTAATAGTATCCATTATAATGAGATAAAAAGTGATGGTTGTAAGGTCAAGTGTGAGAAGGAGAGAGTTCAAAGACAGTGTAGACCCTTCAACATAATATAACCTAGCTTTAAAAGGGAGAGAGGAAATGCATTGCTTGATGAGAAGAAAAGCCTCATGTAAGCTTGATAAATATTCAGGGTTTGTGTGTAATGAGAAATGGAATCTGATGAATGAAATGTCATGGTAAAATCTTTTTGATCAATAATGGAATGTGACATTATTCAGATCATAGTAATATGTCTTCTCCTTTTTATTCTTTTCCTGTGGTATGCTTTCCTTCCATTTTCTTTTTTTAAATAGTTTTGGGATTGGGTTTTGGGGGGTTTTGGAGGTTTTTTTGGTTAACTTGAGATTGGTTATGCTAATGTAATGTTGTTGTAACCTTTCTTCTGCAGCTAAAGTATTGAATGTGTAATGTCATAATTCTAGATATAAATCTAGGAAAACAGATGTAATACATGAAAGCACAGCATTTTCTGGGAATATTTATGTATTCAAAAAATAATTTGCCTTTTCTCCTCCCCTCCCAATTGATACTTTTAAATATAAAATTGGGACTGGATTACAGTAGATGTCATGTGTGTGTAGGGAGTGCTTGTTCAGACTCTTGGGTAATGTAATAATGACCCCAGAGTAAATAACTGTGGATAAATTATGTACTATTGCATGCTAGCTGTCATTTACTTTGTTGCAATGTTTACTTTAGCATAATAAAATGAGATCTTTATTTTTCATTATTGAGATCTTATGTTAGGGCAGTAAAAATTATGTTGTAATGCTTTCTGATGATAATGCTTTATCATCCTTATGGACTCTTTTATCTGAAAAAGCTGAAGTTCATTTTGAACATTAAACAGATACTCTGTCAGTTTACCTTCATAATTTCATGGAAAAAGTAATTGAGAGACATCACTGTAATTCAAGATTTGTTTTCTGCAAAACCAGCACTAAGTTGTCTTGACTCCTACTTTTGGTCCCAAGACCACCTTACTGCGGACCTTTGTGGACCTCCCAGCTCAGATTTTGGAGTGTGCAGGAGACACAAATTTGCATATCACATTCCTTTTCAATTATTTGTAAACTTTCTAAAATTCTTGGTGAAATGCAAAAGCAGCCAACCAGGTAGCACTGCAGAGTGAATGAGCCTAATGGAAAAAAAATTGTTGCTTAATATTGAAAACTTACCATGCCTCTAGAACAACTTAGATGTTGATTTTAGAAAAATAGATTAAGACAAAATCTTTCAAGGACCTTTAACTGTTGTCAGGTGATGACAGTCATATTTATGCTGAAGTGGGGGAAGTAATACACAAAACTTCTAAAGCAGGACAGGGAAAACTTTATCCCCTTATTACTGTGTTTGGTTTTTTGTTTGGTTTTTTTTTTTGTTTTTTTTTTTTAATTTTTCTTCATATACATGTTCTATGAATGTCACCTACCTTTTTCTTAAATTTTGGGGGAAAAAAAAAAAATACAGTCTTTCTGCATGGTATTTTACCAAAGCAAAACAGCTGGTAAAGGACGCCTTACACATATTTATCTATCTTTATTTGTTTGATTGTTAGTAGCTTATTATTTGGCAATGCTTGAATTGATCTTTGCCTTTACTATAACAACAGCATGGACTGAATATAGTCCATATATTAATATCAGGTGTTTATTTTTGTTTGGATCAATTTGGCTTAATGTCATTCATATCATTAACATTTTGCAGAAATAATATTGATGGAAGTTATTGATCCCTCTTGCAGAAGCCATTGTATCAGTTGTGCTGAAGGCTTACAAATGTTTGATCCTACATTAGGCACTACGATTGTTTGATGTAGTCTATAGGCTCAACACAGCCAAACCCAAGTAATCGTTGGTTGAGACATTGGAGAACAAAACCCAGATCCAGGAATTGATTTTGAAACACCGGGCTTCAGTAAGCAGGCTGCCAGCCTCCTCAGGTGTTTTGCCTCTATTCTACACCGATTTTGCTGTAGAGGGCACAAAAAGATAATGTTAGCCTGTCTCCACGTTGGTAGCTGCTTTGGCAGCTAAGGTTTTTACCTTTGTACAAATCCTTCTCTCTTCCTGGAGTTTTGGAAATGGCAGCACAGGAAGCATGGTTCTCCTCTCCCTTCTCTTTCTGTCCTTTCCAGCCTAAATTAATTTCCTACGCCACAGTGTTGGGAAAGAGGAGCGGCAATGGCAAAGCGTTTCAGTGGGAGGAAGGGAGGGAGAGATGAAGAAGATGTCCCTGCCTCCCCTCTCTGGCGCTGCCCAGCCTGAGGGGTCTGGAGAGGAGGCGCACCCTTCTCCCGGCTGCCTCCCCACATGCTACCTGAGCTCTGGGTGCCAGACCCGAAGGAAGGACACAGCTGACCTGACCTCTTTCCCAGCCTTCGGTAGTTCCTTTTGGATTGTGGAGACTGGTCCTTCCTATTCCTGCCTGATAAAATAGTTCTCTTTCTGTCCTTCTTGCTGTCCATGTGCTGGCACACAGTTGCATTTGTACGTGTACGTATTTTTTATGCTTCCTGAATACGTAGTTTTATGTAAACACACAAACACAAGAAAAGTGAAATCCCACTTTCAGAGGTGTATAACACTGCACAGTGCCCCAAAGGGATACAATAATATTGTTAGGTGGCCAATACAGAAATTACAATGTCCATGCGGTGGCAAATTACCATGTTGTTCATGCCTTAAGGGCCCTATACAGCCCACTAAAAGTTTGCTTTTTATTTTCTGACTTTGGACAAATATCTTAAGGATATTTATAACTGCATATCTTTAATACTTCTATTAAGAGAATGTAGTGAATTTTTTTAAGGTTACAGATTAAGAGCATGTAGCTTGAAGATTCCTATCACAAAATAGAGCAAAAAATATTAATATAGGATTCCTCATGCTATTTTGCAACAGGGATACTTAAAAATCAATGAGCCTTGCTGAAGGTCTCACTACTCCAGAAACTCAGTTATTAATGATCCTTAAGTCAAATGGAGTACATATTTCCATGATATAATGATACCTATTGCTCAATGCTGGTATTAATTTTTTACTTTCCTATAGGGGAGTGGGCCAGAAAGAAATGAAATGAACTTTCATTGTTAGGAGGCAAGTATGATTTCTTCAAGTTCTTTCATTTTCATTACATGAAAGGCTATTTGTGATATACTAGAAGGATGAAAGTCTAACTTTAAAATGTAATTTGTTAAACTTAAAAATGTTTTTCCTACTGTGCATGGCTTTCCTGTTTCAGATGTGGCGATTTTAGAGAGCAATTAAAAGTTAAAAATTTTGTTTAAAGTTAGTCTATATGAAAGCTAGAAAGTATTTGAGAAGAGTGGCTGTACAATATAAATACAGCTTCTAAATACTTGTTTGTGTAGGCATTAAGGAGTGCTATTTTTTTCCATACTTTTTTTTGTTTTAAATTTGAAGTCAAAACTCTTGTAAGGGTGCCTGCATAAACATAAATAAGTACATGTAGTAAAGAGAAGGGAAAAATATATTAAGTATGTGTCGTTGTATTTCAATGTCAGAACGTTAGGCTTGTATTCTGGTACAATTAGAATTTGCTCCCCGTTACCTAACTAAAACAAATCCTTTCTTAAAACCGTGAATGAGTTTAGATAGACAGTGTGTTCACGACTGATAATCGGCTATCAGCTGCTAAAGTTTACAGAACTGTTTAATTCAAAAAGTTGCTTCCCTTATTCAAGGTGCATCAGCCCCTCAGCTTTTCTGTTGTAATTAAGCATCTTCTAGCCTTACAAAAAATGCTTTCACTGGAAAGATGTATTGTAGTTGCATTCTTTTTTGAAGTAAATGCAAGATAAGTTAGTGTGGCATTGGGACTTGTAATGGAAATTTATGGCAGTTTTAGCATAAAATAACAAAACTACATTGACTGAGCAATGTGAACAGAATTCTAATGTGTGTTTAACTGCTGGGTGTTAGTTTCAATGAGTATGAAATAACGTTTCATACTTTATAAAGGACATAGTAGTTATTATATACAGGAACTGAAAACTCTCTTCAAATTCATTACGCAACTTACCATCTGCTATCAAAAGACTGCTGACTTCTTAGGGGATCTTAGAGTGCAATAATTGCTAACCAGGGTTATGAGAAATATCTTTGAGCTAAGTAATAACTCTAACCCTTAATCCCCATATGAACTGGATTAATTTTACAATACTGGTCTGCATATAGATACTTTTTAATGAAGTTATCAGAAACAGCATTTCAGGTTTTGAAGCTGAAAATGAACCTGAGCATGACTTCGCAAATTTTTTAGTACACTTTGGACAAAACTATTATCTAAATTTCAAATATGTTTGAGTGTGTTAACATCCATTAGAGGAAGTTAGTCTGAATTAATCCTGGGAAGAACCTCTCATTTTCCCTGTTGCTGACAGTTATTTCTTACAACTACCTCTCTGTACTTGCTTCAGCCTTTAAAGAACAGCATGGAGGCAGAAATGCTTGGCTCAATTTCCCGTTCTTGAAGTAGATGTTGAGGTAGAGAAATGGCTTACTTGAGAAATGTGAACATGCTTAGAGTTTTGAGAGTAAACTGGGGTTGTATGACATGTTTGAGAAAAGAAACTACTTTTTTATCAATAGTGTCTTCTGTGTTAAAATCGGGGGTTTTGTTATCTTAGTTCTTCAGAACACAAAAATTATGTAGAAGGTGGTGTGATAACACAGCTGGTCGTACTCCTGAAAGAGAAACCTACAGCTGGCTTCACAGGACTGTGTCAGAACAGCCCCTCACCTAAAGATGACCAGCTGTTAATCAAACGTCCTCAGTGACAATTTAATAATAAAAGAGCCCATTCCGGTTTCTTTCATTTTCCAGTGTGTTCACATTGAGATTAAAATATTGAAGATGGGCCAACAAGTGTCAGTGTCTAAGGTACTAAAAGCAGTGCTAAAGCGTGATGGATATCTAGTAACACGTTATTGCTCTCTATTATCTGCTTTTGGCTAGATGAGCGATTTATTCTTGGCTTCAAAATAAATAATGCAGAGGAACCAAAGAGGCCATCTTGCAGTTCTTGAATCTAACTTGAAACTGTGATGAACACAGATATTACTAGTTGTTGTTGTTCTTTTTTTAAGTAACAAAAAAATAGGGCAGTAGTAGAATTTGGTGCCTCTTTTTGTTGAAAGTGGAGCAGTTTGTTTGGGGAATAGAGATTAGTTCCACCAAGTTCCTCACTATGAGTGCTAAAAAAGAAGAGCCTAATCAAGGTATTTTTCACGTTGAATATTATGATATATGTCAAAACTCAAAATAATAACTCCTTCTTTCAAAATTTTCTATTCTTTTTAAAAATGAAAAATAAAAAAAAATTGCTTTGAACAGAATATAGTTTCTTCTCATGTGACTGCTGAAAATCAGTTATTTGCACTGTTCTATGTGACTTTTTTTTTCTCTCGTATTCCTGAATGTTGCAAGATCTTTTCTGATTTATACACTTAATTAACATCGGTGATATTACAGAATTTTTCAGGCAAGGTTTACTCTTTTATTCCCCAACCCACAAACTGATGACGTATGATATGCAGGTGCATTAATGACTACCTTTTGAGACAGCTTTTTGATTAAGGAGTAGAATTAGCAGATAAAATAGGCTACTAACTCAAAGGCTAACCAGACTCTTTATGTAAAATCAAGTTGCTTAGTTTCTTTGTCTCATCTGTCCTTCAATATTTGTTTACAGATGGGCAAGTAAATTACTATATCACAGGTTATGGAAAGAACATCAAAACAAAAAACTTACTAAGGTACTTCTCCCTGTCCCCCCTCCTCCCATATTTTCCTGAGGTTTTTGGCCAACTATATTTTTAGTCAAAATATTTGTCTTTCTTTTTTTGATGGGGATTTTAACACACAGGAGGGCAATTCGCCTTAAAGAGTAGTAAAATACCTTATCCAATGATTTCCAGAGACCACCTCTGATGCAAAGCATTTTTTAAATGTATATCTCTCCTTTCGGTTATGAATGTGTTTCTTTTAGAAGGGCCAAATATTATCATCACTTAGTATCTTAATAACACTCCAAATAACCCTTCAGAGGTTAGAAAGGAGGTCCAGCTTAGCTAAAACTATATATTTACCATAAATAAAAGCTATTCACCAAGATTAATAAGTCAGTGTCTGTTAGGAGTTTAAACCAAGTGATTGTTAATATACCAAAAAAATCCATTATATCTAGCACAAACAATGCAAGCAATTCCAGACCAGGGAGCTCTTAGTGGTAATATGCTCTCTATAGAAGTGAACAGCCTAGTACCGAAAGACCTCTTTATATACAGGATGTAGCAGAGACAAAAGCATGCTATCTGCTTTTTTTTCTTGCAATGTCAGATTTAATTCTGTTTCTTTCACGTGTGTAATACAGATATTGTAATAAGTACACTAAGGGTCTGATAAAACTAGATTGATGTGAAAGCTCATTTGCTGTTTTTTCTGAAAAAAATCCCTAATTCATGAGACTTTAGAGAGAATTTATCATTGAGAGAAGAGGAGAACATGGTCCAGGAGCAACCTGTATTTCAAAATAACTCTGTAAAAATAGTATTGGAAGTTAGTAATGATTAATAGGAGGGATAAGGGGATATCATGTCATGCAACTCCGAGAATCTTGCAACAGTCTTTAGAAAATGTTACTTCTCTTAGCAAATTTTTGAGAAGTTAATGCCCTAAAACCTTACAGCCACTTTCCATATGAACCATATGTGTTCCTTTTGTGTTCACTTTGAAAAATGAATTTGAAGCTGGATCCACTAAGTTTGTATGAACTTGCACACATGTGGAGCTGTCGAAATGAAACATCGCTTTCTGAATGAGGTTGCCACATTCGGAAATAATTTGGAGTTGGAATTTGGAAGAGAGTCAGAAGCTGGTAATAAATTTACAGGAAGTAAATAAAGGATGTAGAAATAATGATTTAATAAAACACCAACAATTTCAGTTTGGGTAGTGCTTGAATTAAAATGCAGAGAAGACAGTATAGGTAAAGATGCTTTCTTAAGCCCTCCCACCCCCTCAACAGTAAAAGTGATACTGGTGTGTGACAACCACCTCCCTACTGCCTTACCTGTGTTATTTATTGTAATACCTATGGGTGAAGATTCTTGGTTCATGGGAAATGTCAATATGGTTTTTAGACCTGATTTCTGTTTTTCAGGAGAAATTTGAAAGCTGCTCATCTTCCTTTAATCTCAGAAAACCTTCTTACTGGTGTAATAGTATGTAAATCCTGTATTTTCAGAGGAGATATGTACACAAAATCAGGCCCAGATGACGGATGTGGGGTTTTTTTAATGAGATTGCAAGCAGATATGCAAAGTAAATCATTCCCACTGCCTAATTTCTTCTCGCTATTTCTCCCAATTGGTGGAACTTTCAAATGCAGAATGATTCTTACCCCAAATATTTTACAAATTCATATGGTTAGCTTCACATTTTCAAAAAATAAAGTAGTAGGACCATAGAATCTATCTCTCTCTCTGCCCTGCAAGAAATTTGGTAGATTTAATTTTCATGTTTGCAATCTGTTTCCTTTCTTGACAAACTTTATAGAAGTGTTTCTTATGTGAATAATTGACTGAAATAAAATTATTCTGTTCAGTACAGCTCCCAAGACTCTGTATAAATTTTGCTTCAAACAGGTGGAATGCTGGATTCCCACGGATTCCTTTGTCATGGGGAAGATTGAAACCCCGTTAAGGGAAGAGTTGTGGGTGGCCCTGCCCCCAACACACCATGCTGCTTATGTAAAGTCCTTATCCCAAAACAATGGCAACAACAGGGATAACATTCCCTGCGTTCAGAGGAAATAGATTGTGCAATCTGTCTGTTGGCTGATTTCCTTGCTTACAATACAACTTTCAACATGGTAATGAAAACTCTTGTTTTCGCTATAGCGGATTTTTTAAATGGAGTATTTTACACCACAGCACAAAGTAAGAGAAAATCTGTTCCTCATAAAACTCAAAAAAATATAAGTGACTTAGCTGAGCTGTTTTTGTGGAATCATAGATTTATTATTCATGTCAGAGTGAGCAATTTGATAATGTTGACAACTTCCTGCAATGCAGAGGCTATATAATTTCACAGAGGAATTTTTTCATCAGGCCAATAACTTCCTGTGTAGTCCAAGTATATCCACAAGAAGATGACGACTCTGGGGATTTCAGTTGCCGTCGTGCCCCTAGGAAATTGTTTACTGTGATTTTAACTGTTTTAAAAACTGAGCTTATCTAATTTTTCAGCTTGCAGCTGTTGGATCTCTGCTAACTTTATATTTCGGATTGAAAACCTTTGCACTATCAGAAAGACTGTATTCTCTCTAGCCACCAGTGATAACAGGGAAAGAATGAGTCAGGATTCAGGGATTGAATTTGTCCCTCTAGCGTGCAGCATAGGAGATCAGGAAGGACTGCTTAATAAGGATGAGTGGTTTGTTAAACTTGCATACCTTTGGTTTACATTTGATTCTTTGTCAGGGAATAGGTGATATGCATCTTTTTACTGGTATGCTTATAAAAGATTTTCAAAGATTCGCTGAATGGATGCTCTTTGTAAACAGTAGCATATGGAAAGGATAGGTAGATGGTGTAAGAAGGTTTGTTAGTGTGTGTTAATGACTCAAAATTCATTACTGTTTTCTAATACATAGGCAATGGAGAAATATCCTGCCTGAAAATTAGAACAAAATTTGGCTGATGCTCTATTGTAACCACTTAGTGCCACAGCCACCAGAGAACAGTAATTGTGCAAGAATTACTGATGTTTCTATCTTCTCTGAAGGTAAAACAAGTATTTTGCCTCAAATTCGGTCACTTTCATAATGAAAACAGAGAACTTGTGCTGCAACCATTATTCTAATAACATCCATCTATAGAGTTGCTTCTCAGTTATTATAACCATGTCTTGGCTCAGAAGTTTGCAAAAATCACACACTCAAAATAAGTAATAAGGTTATCAGAAGATGGGAGGAGATGCTGCTTGGAAGAAAACACTTAGAGGAGCTAATCCAAAGCCAGTGCATCTGTTAAAATGCTGTTAATTTTAGGACAACACTTATGGGAAAGCAAAGAAAATCATTTCAGCAGGTGGTATATAAGATTCTTTTTTGAGCACTTTTGTCAAAACTCTGTTATATTTTATTAGGGAAGGGCTTCCTTTAAATTAGTACTCTGGGGCTTTACCTTCTATATAAATATTCCTGAATAAGAAAAAGTAGAATGGATGTAATTAGCACACAATAATCATTTCAGCAGAGGACAAAAATGCATGCATCCATATGTAATTTTGGAAACTGCCCTGCTTTATCTTGTGTTCTTGGCGATATCTGTAAAGGCCAATCAACAATTTTTCAGCTGTGGATAAAGTGGATCTGCAAGGATGGTTGCAAGGCAGCCGCATCACGAACTGCGTTTCAGCACTGAATTCTGCAGATTTACACCAGATCTGGCTGTCTTCCCAGACTGGTGCAGTAAGCTCTTTAAAGGAAAACCTTGCCACAGTATTCACAAGACTACATATACTCAAGAGCCTGAATGTATGCATGAGCATATGTTTTTGGAAGCTTTCACGGGTTACATGGAAGCAAGTGCCTTTTCTCATTTTTACAGGTGAGGAACTAGTGTACGTCTACTGTAGAAGGTGAGATGGTCAGACATTTGCCTTGCCCATGCTACAGGCTTTCATAGAAGTCTGTATCCTTCCACATAGGTGTGCCCCAAATACACAGAAGTTTAGACCTGCTCCCAAGAGCATACAAATAGTTTATATCACAGCCAGGAACAGATCCAAGATCTCTTAATTGCTATTCTGTATTATTAATGTTTTGCAGATATCTCTCATGTCAAACTTTCCAGGAAGTCCAGGAGTTGAGTTTGGTTTTTAATAGCAGCTATTACTCTGATTTCTTAGAATTAGCTTTAATCATTTTAGAAGAGCTGTACAGCAATCTGAAATGTCATCCTAATGCAATATTTTGATATAGCTCTCATGGCATATATGTTAACTCTTAGTTGCAGGCGCAAGCAAAAACAGCCCTAAAAAAAAAAAAGTGAGAACAATAAAGAACATTTATGTTATTTCTCATAGTACTAATTTCAGCTTTGTTTCTTGGGTGTTTTCAGGTAAATTCTCTCCTGTTCTGATTTCCAGGAATAAATGATGAGAACTCTCAGTGCACTGTTTAGTAGTGTGTTTGAGTCATGAGAACAAAGTAAAGTGTCTTTCTTGGTTTTCCACAAGCATTTAGCATCTCTTCAAATCATGTTTTAGTAATGGAGAATTATTAATGTAAAAGGTCTGAAGGCTAAAAGCACATGCATCTTTATTTTACTATGTTTTCACCTATCCTGACTCCAAACACGTGAATTGTGCCTTTGAGCTTACTTCTAATTCAAAATTAAAAAAAAAAAAAAAATTAAAAAATCATAATCTTGAATGAACTTTCACACTTGTAAAATGGTACATAAAATTATTTGCCAAGAGAAAATAGTGATACAAATGAAAAAATAAGATATATTCACTCTTGCATGGAGCAATACATGTAACTTAATGCGCATCTTGCATTTATTCTGAAATGCATTTGGTCACTGAATAAACTGTGAATTAAAACTCACTTATCTACATGCTTAATATGTACATTTATGTCATTCGTATCATATTGCAAGAACTTTTATCAGAGTGACAAATGTGTAAGCGTATACAAGTAAGTGAAAGTAAAATGCATTGCAAAATGAATTTCCTTTTTGTGGGAGGTATGCATTTGGGCCAATAAAAACAGTTTTTTCAAGTCATCTAGCTCATTTCTCCAGTGAAGACTGCGAAGACACCTTTTATCCGCTATGAAAACTGATTGATTTCTACTTTTGGATCTCTTTGCACCACAGGCTTCTGCTGAAAATTAGTTCTCACTTGTAATGTTTTCAGCCCCGACTGTGTTCGCCCTTGAAATCAGCCTACTGTATAAAAGTATTTTGGATTGAAATACATACATTTCTTCTTTCAATTTAATGAAAAATTTCAGCCCTCTTGGTTTATTGATAGACCATCGTGCAGGCTTCACAGCTCTGCTCATTGATAAGAACACCTACTGATAAATTTTATTAACCTCCCACCTTGAATTCTTAGTAAATAATTAAAATAGTTAGATTAGAAAAGGTTATAAAAATGTGTATTTTAAACTGTTCTCTCAGTTCCAGCTGTTTTTAGCGACTATTGTATGTGTAGTACTTTGTCCAAGTCTGCTTGGACAGACCACTGCTTGAGTCCTGAACACTTAGCCTTCTGCAAATAGTCTCATACCAGTTGTTAGTTTTGTTTACAGTCTTTTGAGGATATAATTAATTTGGGATTCAGTAATTCAGGAAAACCTAGAAAGTGTTCACTACCCAATCAGCATTACTTTGTATGAATTATTTCTCAATTCAGACCAAATATTTTCTCTCCACTGCACGGGCACAAAGACAATAGCACTGCAGTCTTAGTCATTCATAAAAATGAAACTAAGCTGGCTAAGACATCTGGCTTTAGAGTCTCGTTAATGGTATTGGCTTATTTGGAATGTTTATAGTTTATATATTTCTCAAACTTGTATTACTGGTTAGGCTGTATTGCCAAGAATATTTGCCATTTCATTGATTTCTGCTCCTGTGGAAGACAAGAACTGAACTCACTCTCAGGCACTTTTAGATCCGAAGGGGCTAGGACTGAATGGCCATTCTCTTTACTTGGAAATATGTTGAATCTGGGCTTCAGTCTGTTCAGACATTTTGCTATCAGTTAGAGAAACAGTAAAATTTACTTTTATCTCCTTAGATTCCAGGTGGCTAGGAATTTAAAATGCTGTTGCCAGTAATATTAAACTTTGCCATTATGGTTTGGAACAACTGCTCTGCAACAGGAGAAACATGTATTAGTATCACACCAAAAAGAGTGAACGGCACTTGTTTATTACCTGATCGTTACTTACTGGATATATATAAATATGTACTTATTAAAAACACAGACCTATTATTTGGCTTCTTTTATGTAAAATTCTAATCTCAATTGCATGAGAGATGTTTGGCCTAATCACAACGTATTTTTGTTAAAATGAATTCCTTGAAACACATACTTTGACATAGTATTTCTTCGAAAGGTGAGGGAAGCAAGCTTCAAATAAATTACTGGTAAAATATCACGGAATATGTAAGATTAAGCTAGTGTGGAACACAAGAAGGTGCCTCATGTTATTTAGAAAAAAATGACATGAATATTAAGTGCTGCATAATAACATACAAAGAACTTGGTAACGTTGTGTATTCTCAAACTTTTCTTTGAAATAATCTTATTCATCTTTGAAGAGGGTTTTGAAAGACTTGGATATAAAAATCTTTAATCACTAAGCTTTTATATGGAGTCTGAGTCTTTTGTATGAATTCAGAGAAATGGATGTATTGGATATAATATGTTGAGAATACTTTTGTTAAAACATCCTTGATGTCTTCTCTGTCTGCCTTAGTTTATTTTTTCTTTTGAAACTAGCTATCATAGTTTAAACTAATCTCACTTCCAGTTTGTTTTCAAAAAGCAAAACAGTCTTTCAAAGATAATATAACAAAAATGGTCTGGGGAAAAAAGGTCCATCTCATGTACATATCTATATATGCATACACAAAATGGCTGGAGATGTAAAGAGGGAAATCATATTTTACCAACTCTGCTTTAAATAAAATATTGCTCTTAGGCTCAGGTTTGGTTTGCTAACTTCTAACCTAGAGCTCCTTTTTATTTTTAGCTTATAAACCCATGAAATCAGGGACTGGGAATGAAAATGATAAGACACTTTACTGTAGCAGCACAACCAGACACCACTGTAATATTATGATAACCCATGAAGAGAATTCATTGTTAACTAGGGACCATACATAATAAAAAACAAACACAGATAATGACTTTAACTCCTTTGCTTTATAGGGTGGAGATTATAGAAGCACAGAAAGAGCAGGCTGGGCTGATTGTCAGAAAAGCGTTCTTTCCAAATGACCTGGTGACCCATCAATTTAATTTTATTTTGTTTAAATTATATGTATTGAGATTCCAGCCATGAAATTGATTGCATAATGGCACTCCCCCTGAGCCCGGGGGAGTCCTAAAAAAGAATATGCCCAGGCTTTTGTGGGTTTGGAATCATAAATACCAGCGGAGCTCGCAGCAGTCCCTGCTGCCAAGGAATTTCTGCATCTTGTTCCTACATATCGGGTTATTTATTGATATTTTATTTCTGGGGATTGCATCTTAGGAAGCATGGATCTCAGTCAGAGATGATCTTTAAGGCAGAATAGGCCAGCTCCAGTGAGCCTCTGTTGATTTAGTGCTTATTGGGGAGGCAATATAGCGTCCGGTGTCATCAGGTGATGAGATAGAAAGGCTGCGTGCTTCTAAGTAATGAGCCATAACAAACCCGAGCTCTTTCTAAGTCTCCTTTCATCTTCTCGTGTGTTATAATGCAGTACCCAAGTACAGAGAGGATAAGTACACGGATTAGATTGACTGGGTCCACAGTCATTAGAGAAGTATATATTCCCTTGGCCATTAACAGGTGGAAGAACAACAGATAATGCGGTATTTAGTGTTGTCCATCTTAAAAATCCTGTTAACCTGATCTATATTTGATCACCTTTTAGGATCAAAAGGGTTCTCCTCATGTGGGTACTGCATTTCCCCATTTGCTAAGACGGCTGAAAGACTTAGAGTAAGATGTACTGCTGATATACCTGAGCTGGGAGAGAAAAGAGAATTTCATATATGAAATCACTGCTCTATCTCCATTGGAAAGGAGTGCTGGAGGAGGAATTTTATTTCTTTGTGTGAGATTTTGTGGCTAATTTGACTTTTCTTCTCTGTATGCTTTTGTTTCATGTGTTTCGTTCATGTGTTATGAAAACCTATCAAATCTACATTACTTCAGTGTCACTCTCCAGGTGAATTAGCAAAGTCTATCTGAATAGATAGAAATAGGTACTTTTTTCCCATTCATTGCATTATATCTCTTCCTACCTTATCTTTGAGAAACTAAACATTTCTCCTATGACAGGAAAAGAGACTGGGAGCAGCTTCAGGGATTTCTTCACAGAGCAAGGCTACAAAGTCAAAGGCTACATTAACAGCAATGCTGATGACCTTTAAACACAAACATGCGGTGCACTTTTTGAAACTTCCAGATAAAGCTTGATGTTTTCCAGCTGTCCAGGAAGATTCTCAAACAAAAGGGCAAGCAGCTTCTTCTCAATGAGACTGCTGAAACTAGGTGGCTCCAGTGATTAGTAAGATTTATCTAGGTCATTAGTTCAAATCTGATTCATGTTGTCCTCTTAAAGCTCTTTTTGGCTGTGTTAGATTAAACGAAGTAGTAGCCTATGCAGTTCCTACTGAAGAAACTGTTCATATCACAAAAAAAAAAAAAACATTAATGTTGTTTGCTGAGGAAAACTCAATGAGCCTTTAAACTCAGACCTCAATTTTCCCTCTCATACCTTTCCTCTGTCAGCCTTCTCATTGCTGTTTGAGTAATTTTTCTGGTATTCTCTTTGTCTTCCAGAACAGTACACAATAAAGCTGTGGTGTTGAAATGCTTTGTGATAATATACTGCTTTACCTTTCAGTAAAGCCTAGGCAAGACAATCAGATAAAACCTAATAAAAAAGAAAAAAAAAATTGAAAGGCCGTAAGATTATCAGAAATTATCATACTTATTTTAAAGGTGAAATTACTGAGAATCAGGGGGTGAAGAATAGGCAGTTTATGCTTTTTGTTTGGGTGTGGGTTTGGGGTTTTAATTGTTTTGGGTTTTATAGTATATCTGTGTTATGTAATGTGTTGCTCCCACCATCCCAACCAGTGAAGAAAATGCTCAGTATCTGCTTGGGAATCAGTGTCACACTGGTTGCCTGTATCTGTCAATTCAAGGGTGAGCAAAATGCTGTAGTAGATGAATGAACTTACCTGAGATGAGTACCGAGGAAGCTAAGCCCTGCTGCTTTGTACCACTTTCTGTGGTGTTCAGTGACGACTTCGAGCCGGAGTCTGACAGGAGCATTTTCTTTCAGTGTCAGAGGTCTAACTGATGAGGATTTTCTGCTACAACCACTTCCCCTTCCTTTTAACTTCTGTATCAGTTCCTTTGTTTTCCATTAATTTAGTCTTGTGAATCAGAACTTCTGTGAAGGTTTTTAGCAACACAGTCGTTGAGCTACTCAGTCTAGCTTTTTGGCATCCATTGAAATAAAAAAAAAAACCCCTCTTCCAACTTGACACAGTACAAATGCACAGACCATATGGCATCTTGTTGAAGTAACTAGATTTGTTTTAGTTTGCAAATACTAACTTGAGTATTAAATGCCAGCATTTTTTCTGATGCAACTGTACTTTGGTGATGAGGAAAAAAAAAAATCCCCCTTCTGCATTATAGGCTTCCTTTTGATCCACAATGGGATCAAAATGGGTAAAATCCTAGCTTTGTTCAGTTTGTCCCATGCTGGGGAACAGATTCATCTGGCTTTCCCTTCCCTC
>NW_009201189.1:0-51594 GCF_000690835.1 Fulmarus glacialis
GCCGGCGTGTGCGTGCCTGGGCATAGCCCCGCCCGGCCCCCTCCGCAGGCGATGGGATCCCCGGTGCAGGCCTCCGAGTCTTTGCAAGCGCCTACGCTCCCCGCTTGCTGGAATGGCCTTGCCCGCCAGTGCCGTGTGGCTGGAAGGGGAGGTGAGCCCCGGCCCTGAAGCGGCTGGGGCGGCGCTGCTCCTTGCGCTTCAGCTGTTTGCCCACCTCCTCATGTGCCGCCGTGGCCTGGGAGTGAGGAGAGTTGCTCTCTCTCTTCCTTCCTTGGGCTCCAAGAGCACCTAAGAAAGCCTGAGAACTGGGAAGGAGGTATCCTCGCTTGTCAGCCCTAGGCACCTCCTGAGCAGATGAGATTCGTTTCAGGCAGGTGACATTACAGGCAGAGTCACTAGGCTTGGTTGATCAAAGGTAGAAGGCTCAGATGTGGGCAGAGCATGCAGTCAGGCGTTGGTCTTTGAGGGCAAGTGCTCTGCTGCCAGGATAACCACCACGGTGTTATTCATGGCATGCACAGGTGTGCAGATGGTGAGGTTGTGAGTAACCCTGAACAGAAAGGTTAGAGATGCGGGTGAGGTTTGGCTGTCTGATTTACACCTATGGAATCTTTTAAAATTATATACTCCAAAACAGGAAGATTTTGATCTCCCATCAATATTTGGCATGGCAGAATGACAAGAGTTGAAGATCATCCCTCCCTCCTATTTTTCCATTACGAACTGGCTAGAAAGAAGAGAGCTAGAACGAAAAATGACAGAAAAGGGGTTGATATGAAAAGGCTTTCAGATACCTAGAGGGTTTTTAACTATAATGAAAGCATGGTGCTGTTTCTAGGCAGCCTTGCAGAGCTGTCAGACAAGCAAGGATGAGTCTGGCCAAGCTTCAGTAGCAGAAGAGTAGACCTGAGCATTATCTGTGGTGGTTGTTAAGTGTGCTTTTGTTATCTATACATTAAGACTGCTGCCTGCAGAGAATATCAAGGGAGAAGGGAAGGGACTTAAAATTTCATACCCTGTAAAAGAGAGGAAGACTAGAAATGTGCTGAAAAGTGTGCCAAAATCATAGGGTAGGAGATCCCCAAATTTTTCTCCCTAATCTTTTCTAGTGACCAAGTTCCAGGCACTAAGGGAGATTTCATGGAGTTGATGATAACATCAAGTACTGCAGAACTCAAGAAGGATGAGACCCTCTGTGTTGTGTCTAAATGTGATCGTTGCTGCTGTCTACATCACCTGTAACAGCATAGCTACAGATTTCATTGTCACGTCAGAGGTCCCTGTAGAGTTACTGTTTCATACGAATAGCTGTTAATTTTGTGGTTTGTGGGGTTTTTTACTGCTGATGTAAATTGAGTGCATGTATGACAGTAAAAATCCTTTGTTTAGCTGTTTTAACATAAATAATATTCTCTCATCTTCAGCCATCAAAAATACAGAGCTATTCTGAAGAAAGAAAAGCGAAAAAAAAAGCGGCAGGCGCTTGCCAAACTAAGAGACTCAGGTAACTGTGAGGTGTTTTGTATTGTCAGTAGAACTAGTAATGATTTTTTTTTTTTCTTTTCGTTTTTTTAAAAGGATATAATTCTGTGTATCTTTGCTGACTGTAACATCCAGTTATTTAGATGCATTGTTTTGTTTTTTTTCTCAGAAGCTACTGAAAAAGATGAATCGGTGTCTGAGGAGGAAGAGGAGGAAGTGGAAGAAGAGGAGGAAGAGGAAGAAGAAGAAAAAAAACTTGAGGCAGAAAGGTGAAAAATCTAGAAAACGGCATATAAGTAGTAGATACGTTTGTAGTCAATTCCATTTTGATACTTTGAAAAGTTTCAATGTATTCTGTAAAATAGAATCCTTTTTGTCTATTTCAGGCTACACAGTTTTTCTCTAAAACCTGAATGATTCCTATGGAATTTTCTCTTTTAAAGAAGATTAGATAAGCTGTAGTTATTGCTGAAATAATAAATTTGAATTGTATGCATGACAATTCCATCAGTTGTGGGTAGTCATTAAATTTTGTCTAAGTGGTATGTGGTTTCCTTGGTAGACAAAAACTACATGAGCAGTGGTTGCTGAGAGAAGAAAAGGCCCAGGAAGAGTTCAAGCTTAAGAAAGAAAAAGAAGAGGCTGCAAGAAAACGTCAAGAAGAAGAAGAGGTGATGTATAAACTGAGTGTTACAATTGTGTCTGGCAATAAGGTAGACTTAGTGTAGTATCTTTTACTGTTCTCTAGTGGACCCAGTTTTCTTGATGTTTGTATGTTTGAAAGTGTAAGCTCTTCTTTCTTCCATTCTAGAAGAGCAAAACTGAAAAAAAGAAAAGACTCTTTAAAAGGGTTTTTGTCGAGAGATTTAGTTGCTTATGACTGGATGAAAACTTAATGGTCAAGGAGTTGTAATACAACATGATAGTTTTGAATTTGACTGATTATAAAGCATTTGTTTCCTTAAGTAACTTTTTAAAATATTTTTTTATCATAAAGAGGAAGATCAAAGAAGAATGGGAAGAGCAGCAAAGAAAAGAGAGAGAAGTGGCACAGCAGAAGCAACAGGAGAAGAGAGAGAGAGAGGTGATTCCTGGCAGTGGGAGGATAAACATGTTACATATCCTCTTACATTATCAGATGCAACAGTCTGTGCATGTTGAAGAGGGATTTTATTCTAATTAGGAAACGTATAAATGTGTTAGTTACTTCTTCTCTCCATTCTGTCTAAATTCCTGAAACTATTATTCACTGTTACAGAGGCTCTAGTGAATCTATATACCTGGAAGGGTAACTAGTTTTAATGCATCTGGCTGTTCATAGTATGTAATTTTTTACATCAGTTAAATACAAAGGCACGCTGTGAATGCAGTTTCTGATATGTGCGCCATTTTGCATCACATGTTAAAGATAATCCTTACTTAATGTCTCAGTTGAAGACAGTCAATGTTGAAGAAAATGCCCAATGAGGATATGGAATATGGAATTACATTGCTGCTGTTCCTTAACACAATTCTTAATCAAAAGATATATTACAGCTCTTCTTTACCTGACTCATCCAACAGGACGTATCTTTTTTTCAGAGCTCTTGGGTAGAGAGAAAAATGATGCTGAAGATACTAGTCATTGATAACATTTCTGTTAATGATACATTCTTCTTAAGTTTTAGAAGTTGAATGACCTGGATGTAAGATGTCCTGTACAGAAATCCAACGTGAGGACTGGCCTATCGCCAGTAAAGGGTGATTGCAGCTTTCTAGGATGCGGTCATTTTAGCTTCTCCACAATTGCAAAAGATTCCAGTCATTTCACTGGGAGGTGTCTTGCTGCTGTGTCTGGTAGCCAGTGCAGGTGAAGAGACAGGAGCAAACAGTATTGTCTCCTGCACGTAATAGTTGGTTGTGTCACTGATTGCGTAACGCTTGCATGAGGAATGAAAAAGAACAGCAGTTGTTGTATTTCCTGTCTTACTTCCTCTTGTGTTAAGTGTTCATTTCTCTCTTTGCAGAGTAGGGAGAGAAAATGATGGTCGTGTCCTTTATTTAAGGTTGAGATATAGTTCCAAGAGAGTTGAACCATGGTAACAGCGGGATTTTGTTCCTTCCCTCTCCTTGTGTCTGGATTTGTCCAAGCCCTCAGTGGGCTAATTTGGTTCCCTGAACTAGATGGAAGCTGCTTTCTTTTTTGTAGGTTGTTGGTTAGTTTCTGTTGGTTTTTTTCTGGGTTACTATTTTACTGATTTAGTGAGCTATATTGGCTTATAGAGGGCACAGACAGGCACCCAGAGGGAAAGTGAGGACCCAGGTGGGGGTGGACCCACCCATTTCAGTAACAGAAAGTTGTTCAATTGATCTGTCCTGTCTCTTGAAACAGTTTATTCGAATTCTGACTTACTGATTAAAAAAATTTTTTTCCTCCCTAAGATGAGAAAATAGATTTTCTGGTTTGGTTTTGGTTACTTATTTATTTATTTATTTATCTAATAGCGTGGATAATATCTGACATACTTCATGATTAGTACCAGATGCTGTCTGGGTCTTCATCCTGGATTGCATTTTTTTATTTTTATTTGGTCTTCTTCTTTTTTAATTTAATTAATTCTCTTCCAATTCAGAACAATGCTAGCATATTTTCTTGTAATGGTTATGTTTAAATGTCTTTTTTTCTTGGAACTTCCTAGAATAATTTGTTAGAACTGATTTCCAGCCAGTTTTGGAGAATGACTTTATTGTTTTGCTCAGCCCACTTAGAAGAAGGAAGGGAAAGAATATCCTCATTGTTTTCCTTTATTTGGAAGGCTAGATACAGTGAACTTATGATATTAAAGTTTCTTAACAGTTAATATGTTTTGCTTTAACAGAGGCTCACTAAGCAATGTGTTTTTCTGTGTTACATAAAATGTTCTAAGTTAAAAAGGTTAGTGCAACTAAATGATTATGAGTGTAACTGTAACCAGACTGACTACTAGAGCACGAGATATATTTAAGTATTCAATAGTTCAATGATAGTTTTAAAAAAGAAGAAAATGAAACTGTTAAAGTTGTCTAGCATTTAGATTAGAAAATCATCTACATGAGGGTCTTTCTTATCTGATGTATCCTTTAACAGCTTTGTAGTACATTAATTGCTACAGAGCAAAAGTAAAACTTCGGTTCTTAAAGCAAACCCCATCAAACTTTTATTACGCATAATCATTGAGTATTGTAAATTAGGTTCTTAACTGAAGAAACCAGATGTTTTGCGTGTCCTCAGGGTTTTCACTAGTCCTGTGTTTGCACCATTTATAGGCAGCTGTGCAGAGGATGCTGGATCAAGCTGAAAGCCAGGTATGCTCAGAGACTTTTTGAAAAAGAACTGAAAAGTAATTTAATTGCCATTCGGTGTTTGCCTTCTAGCATGTTGTCCATCTGCTCTCAAGAACTTAATGGCCTGAATAAATTTAATACGTAGTGGCTTGCATGAGCTGTAAACAATTATTTACGGGGTGGAACATAATTAGGCGTATTTCTGGCTGGTTGGTGGCAGTGCAGTTGTGCGTGCTCATTCCTGTTCATGAGATCTGAGTCAAAATCAATCTGGAAATACTGCTGTGTGCTGTTAAAAAACACTATGCATGATGGTTTATTTGTGAATTAGAATTCTAAATAAATCTGTCAGTCCTTCTGGGTGGCAAGACAAACTCGTCTTTTTAAGCAGATGGCAGGCTCTAAATAAAAGGATTCAGCAGTAAAGGAGGGCACTGCTCCGGTGCCTGGAAGAACATGGATCTCAAGCTGGCAGTGTGTAGTAAAGAAAACTGCAGTCTTCATTTGAATCTTAGAGAGGATGAATTCAATCTTTTCTGTTGCCCTAAAGAATAATTTGGCTTTTTATGCCTGTCATACGGTTAAACTTGTGAAGATTCTTGCTCTGCTTAAACCACTGCATGAATCTGAAAACTAAGTTTTAACCTAATTAACCCATTGTATGTTGATTGCCATAGCTACACTGGAGTTGCATTTAGTTCTAAATTACGTTTAAACAGTTTTTTAGGTAGGGAGTTGAACTTATTTCATAATATGGGTAGAAAAATGCTCTGAACTATTACCTGCCCAGAGCTCAAGTTGTATTAGCAGCCATTTCTGCAAGGGAATAGGCAGAAATGTGGTATGTTAGAGACTTCATTACAGTATCAGTTCAGGGTTCAGTTACTTACTGTTGATACTGTTGAAGTGACAGTGCTGTTTTGTTGAAAGAAAATTATGACTGAGAGTCACAAACAGAATGGGTAGCAGGGTCAAATGCTGCTTGTAAATAAACAGTTTTCAGCTGATTTAATGCAAGAACTTAGGCTAGTCAGCTTTACAGATCTTTTGGCTAACAAAGTGAAAATTCCCTTTTTAAAATGTGTGTTTTGTTTGTAGTCAGTCAATGCTTGCAACTTCGTAATTCCATTTTGAATTATAGACATCTTAATGGCCCAAGATGAGCAATATGGAGGCTTTTAATTCCAGTGCTAACTATGAATTTTTTTTTTTTTAATTCTGGCCTGTGGCAGGTTACTTTTATTTTAGCCTTTTCTAGCTGCATAAAAAGTGATAGTGATAACCTTACTTGAGCTTTGAGCTGTTGCAAAGACAAATAAGTAAATAGTCCTAGCTTTCTATCTGCCCGGTGTATAAAGTGCTGCTCAGTGGGTCCTGGAGTGAAGTAAGTAACGGGCTTAGCTGAATGGAAAGAATCTGTCCCAATATTTGTAATCCTCGTAGATGATAAATGAAATCGTCGTTTGAGGAGCAAATATTACTGCAACTCTTTTGGTTATAAAATCTTCAGCAGCTTTTCCTTTAGCAAAAGAAAACATCCAGTTCGGTGATTTTTTTTTTTTGTGAAAAAGAAATCATGAATATAGACTTGTTCTTAAAACTGAACAATTATCAAGAAAAGAGGTTTCCATCACCAGAGACCTAACACACTGGGCAGCTTTATAAAACAATGCTTAAAATAGGTTCAGCTTGCCTTGTAGTAACATAGTGCTCATAATTGCATGTGGATTTAATCGGTAGTTTTATTTTGACATTGCATTTCTTTCTTCTTTTCTAACTTCTGTGTATTTTAATGTTTTTTGCACAGCTGGAGAATGGTGTGACGTGGCATAACCCAGAGCCCCCAGAGAATATAGGAACAGAGAAGGATAGAGCGAATTGCCCATTCTATATTAAAACAGGTTCCTGCCGATTTGGAGACAGGTAATCAATTGAATATTTGCCAGTATAAAAGTGTTTTGGAGAGACGAAAGGGAAGCAACTTCATTAGGCCATATGCAAACTGAAGAAAAATTGCTATATAAATTACTTTCATGTATTTGGATGTGGTTCTGTTATTCATGATGGAACTAGACATTGAGAGCAAAAGAGTTGCCTGGCTGGAATTGAACTATTTATTGTTATGGCATATTACTGATGGTGCGTTCTGGTTACATTGGTCAAACTGACTTTTCCTTAGCTCTGACAGATGCACAGATACATTCAGACAGAATGTATTTGATTTCTGCTATTAGTAGAGGCCTGATGTGTCAGATACTGTCTTTTATCTTGTCTAATTTGCATTTGCTGCATCTTTTAAAAAATAAAATCAAATCTCAAATGGACTAAAGCAAGTTAAGGTACATCTGCACAGTTGAGAAAGCTGCTGTGTAGCTTCCAGAATTCTCCTGTTTGTATACTGTTTAAATGCGTGATACATTCATTCTTGATTTTTTTTTTTTTTTAATACTGTTATGGGTGCCCTATCTCAGAAAGCAAGTATAGTAAAAGGCAAAAAGAGAGAAGGACAAGGTGATCAGAGATGAGGAACAGCTTCTGTAGGAGTGGCTAACTAGTCTAGACTCTACTTTCAGAGAGACAATGGAAGAGGGCTGTCGTAGATGAACATTGAACTCGTGAGTAGGATGGGACGGATTATTTGCTTTTATTATGAAATAGTTTAATTAGGTCTCCCTGAGTGTTTACCAGCTTTTTAAAAAAAGAAAAAAGTACTTTCTCATGTGAAACAAATGGCAAAACTTGTTGCCAGAGGACATAGAGGAAGCCAAAAGTATAAATGGGTTCATGGAGTACAGGTTCATCAGTGACCATTAAAGATGATGACCCAAATGCAGCATCTGGCTAAAAAATCCCTGAATTTTTCTGTGCGCTAAGGAGGAAAAATAGCTCAGTAGGGTAAGACTCTGATACTTATTATATGAATCTTCAGCATAAACTACTAAGGCTGTTTTACTGATTTGTATCACTGAAATGTGTGGTCCATCTATTGTATTTTTCTTTATCCTAGAAGTAATTTGGTTTTGTGATGTATATTGTGGATAATTATGTGATAATTCAACTCTATGGAAGCTTCAAGTCCACATCTTTTTTCTATTCTGAAATATGTGTTGAATTCCTAAATAAAACTTTGGCCAGCTATTTCACTGCAGGCAGCATTTTTGCTTTTCAAATGTTTAGTTCTTTGTAATCTTTGCAGTATTTTTGTTTCAGTGGTATTTAATGGAGGTGACCTCCTTGGATTAATTATGGATTGATAAAAATCAGTTTTGTTTTGAACTATGAATACGCTTGGTAAATAAATACTGAGAAACATCATACCCTGCCCTTCTTCTCTCACCTGTAGTTGTTGATCTCAGCTACCTCTCCTTCATCTTCCTTCCTCCTCCTCACATACCTGCTTCCTTCATATTCTGTTCATTTTAACCTCTGGTGTTGACCATAAGTTGAAGGACTGAGATACAGCTAGGATAAGGACTGGAAGAATGGGTTGGAAGCTGAAATGGACCACAGTGGTGAAAAACTGAGAGCCAATGTTATCAATAAAATAATTGTTGAATCTTGTCAAAGCTCAGTATGTCTTGAAGAAGCTGAAATTGGCTGAGTTCACAGTTATTAATTTCCCCAGTAATTCAAACCCTAATATTTTGTAGTAATACTGGATTTTGGGTCATTCATTTTCCTTGGGGTTCCTTTTGTTCTGTCATGCGCTATATTCATTTTGTGTACAGACAATATTGGTTGGATATAATGTTTTGAGTTCTATCATTCAAGTAGAATAGTGAAATGAGGCAGCTTCTAAAATGTAAAAAAAAAAAAAAAAAAAGTCAAATTGTCTCCAGTTTTAGTTTTGGTTTTGGAGTTTTGTTTTTTGTTGTTTGTTTTTTGAAGTCTAAGGTGCCAACCGGAAAGTGAGAGTCAATTTCTGACTGACTGGATGCGGAAAGAAACTTCCTATCTGAAGTCTAGGTGGTAACTGCCCATTTTGAGACCTGACCTCCCTCCAGTTTGTCTGTGCTTTGCCAGTGCTAGATAAAGAGAGTAGACTAGTCTGACTATTTTTCTGATCATATCATGAAAAGGAGAAATGTGTTGGAGAGTGCATGACCCAGTTGCTCAGAGAAGTGTTTGAAACTGAGATCATAAAGCACAGTGAAATAAACATGAAGGCTAACATCTATGTTCTTCCTGAATCTAAAGGTTTGTGGGGAAGAACTGTATTTCAGCATATGAGGGAGGTAGCCTGAATATGATGGATGGTGAGGGAGGTCTAATACTTTTATGGCTGCCGAGAAGATGCAGATTAAGATAAGACTCACTTATAAGAAGCATTTTTTTTAGAAGTAGAAAAATAGCAATCTCTTACTCATCCAACTTCAGGTCTAAATGTGCTTTCCATCCCTCCCCATTCCCCCGTATGATGAGAACAACTTCAGTTGTTCAATTTGCAAAAAGAAGAGCAGAGACTTGTTTTAAAATGTCTTAAAAGATTGTCAGTAGTCTTTCTGTAAAGCCCTTTAGAAATGGAGAACACATTTAACCCTAGTAGCCTAAAAGAAATTACTTTAGCTCTTATTATGTTACCGGTATCTATAGCTTTTGCAGACATGCTTTTTTCAGCAAGAATGTATTTATGCATGGCAGAAAGCATTAAGTTTATATGCAAACTCACTTCCAAAAGATTTGTTTTAATAATTGAAATACGTTGATCTTGCACTAATGGATTTTCTTTTGTAATAGGTGTTACTCAGAATGGCAAGTGTTTGAAGTTTCAACAAGTGCATCTTCTGCTGAAAGTGCTCATCTTTTCACTTTTCTTTCTTCACTACCAATGTCCAGGTGTTCTCGCAAGCATAACTATCCAACATCTAGTAAGACACTACTCGTCCGAGGGATGTTCATTACTTTTGGCATGGAGCAGTGCCGGAGAGATGACTATGACACAGACGCGAGTCTTGAGTACAGTGATGAGGAGACCTACCAGCAGTTCCTGGAGTTCTACGAGGACGTGCTCCCCGAGTTTCAGAATGTGGGGAAGGTTGTTCAATTCAAGGTATGCATCTGAGTGTAATAGCTTGTTAAATATGTAACATATACCATGTAAGTTGTGTTTTACTAGCCTTAACAGGAATTCTGTCCAGCATGCCCTAGCTAAATCCCATGTACATTAGAGAACTATGCAGTGTCCTTACAGCAAACTGTGCATCTCTCATGTCATCTGTAAACTTGTCACTGCTGTTACAGAGCATTGTCTTACTCTGGGTGAATCTTCTCTCCCGTTCCCCTGAACTGTTGTAAAAGCTTGTGCTTTTGTATTGCAAGTTATTCATACTGCTCAACAGTCCACTTACCTCACAGTCCCTTCTTAGCCCGTGATAAGCCCAAAGGGTCAACTAAGACTGTTAGACAATATAAATATATTGGGCTATTGTATTTGTGCCTAAGGAATGAAATAGTGGGGGTATGAAATGTATTTGGAGTATACACCCAAACAATGTCATTTTAGGACTGGTTGGATAAAATAAAATCAAATGACAATGAACTGAAAGGTAGTAGATATTTCAGTAGGAGTGTCTATTTCAGTAGGGTTTAACCCCAGCCAGCAACTAAGCCCCACCCAGCCGCTCACTCACTCCCCCCCGGTGGAAAGGGGGAGAGAATCGGAAAGGTAAAAAGTGAGAAAACTCGTGGGTTGAGATAAAGACAGTTTAATAGGTAAAGCAAAAGCCGCGCACACAAGCAAAGCAGAACAAGGAATTCATTCCCTACTTCCCAGCGGCAGGCAGGTGTTCAGCCATCTTCAGGAAAGCAGGGCTCCGTCACACATAATGGTTACTTGAGAAGACAAAACGCTGTAACTCCGAAATGTCCCCCCCGTTTCTTCTTCTTCCCCCAGCTTTATATGCTGAGCATGATGTCATATGGTATGGAATATCCCTTTGGTCAGTTGGGGTCAGCTGTCCCGGCTGTGTCCCCTCCCAATTGCTTGTGCACCCCCAGCCTACTCCCTGGTGGGGTGGGGTGAGGAGCAGCAAAGGCCTTGACTCTGTGTAAGCACTGCTCAGCAGTGACTAAAACATCCCTGTGTTATCAGCACTGTTTCCAGCACAAATCCAAAACATAGCCCCATACTAGCTACTATGAAGAAAATTAACTCTACCCCAGCCAAAACCAGCACAGTTATAAAAAGGTAAGTTACATAAATGGTGTTGAGATTTGTCATCCATCCTTAGTTTTTGTGTTTCGTTTGCTGAATGTTCTTTCCTGAATTTTTCACATTTATTTTATGATTTCTTATGGGGGAAAAAGAGGGACCTGTAAATGGAGACCTCGGAGATGAATGATGTGTCTTAACAGTCCCACATTGCCCCAAAATGTGCAGCGTGGATGGTGAAATCTCTTTGTAGCAGAACCTCTTGCAGCATCCCTTTCTGTTTGCCATTCCTGAGTGTTTTCCTGCAGTCACCAGGAGGCACGCAGTGCCTTTTCTCCTTTTGTTTCCATCTACTGACAGCTGCCTCAGAACTGAGATTGTATAAGCATTTCAAGCAAGAGGAAAGCAGAAAAAGGAATTTTCAATAGTTGTATAATGAGCCTTATCGGTAAGAAACCTTCACTTGCTTGGAGGAGTACCCCCTCCATATTTTGACTCATGGGATATTAGCAAGCTGTGCTCCATCCTAGAAGACAGGATGTAGATTCCCAATGGAGCGTGGGTTGAAATGCTGTCTTACCATCAAACTCAGATCCTCGACTTTGTATCGTTGTTGTATGCAGCTGTGCTAAGTTGCACATACTTGGGTCTCTATGCCTAATAATGGGATAAGAGCTTTTAGTGTGGCATTTCTGAGCTTCTGAAGTAATTGTGCAACTGTAATATGATTCTCATGGGGATTTTCATTATATTAGAGATGCTTAGAAATTACGTGTTGGCAGCAGGGATCTTAGCTGTGATTTAGTTGAGTCTCTACTACCACTGAGAATCAGATTATACACACCCCTTTCCAGTGGTGTAGCCCAAGGTTTTAGTCTTGCTCTTCTTTCTAGGAAGCTACTCCAGAATCTGGCAGATCCTTACAAAACACACTTCTTTTCCCACCCAAAAGTGTCCATGGCGAAATCATTCTTGCTTGTTCTTGTTGTGACGTCGTTTATCTCACATAGTTTGACTGCTTATTCTGTAATATTTAATGATACAACTGCTTGTTGTTGTGTCTGAAGCCCCCGCCTAACCCAGTGCACAGAGAGGTATTCTCTGAGGGTCAGTCAGGGTTCAGTGATGAAAAGAGCCACTTGCCTCATTTGGTGCGGAGATTTCGGAAGAGGCCTGGGGACAAAAGAGGCTGAGCTCACAGTTCTGCCCTGGAGAATTGGGTTCTAGCCTGCTTGGGCCTGCCTGTTTCAGAATCCTTTGTAACTAGCAACAAGCTTTTGGCAAGTTAAATTGTGTATTTTTGAGAATTTTAGATATACTTTGAATGCTAAATTATTATGAAGAAAGGTGTTTCAGAACTGTACAGTGAAAGCTAGTGACTTCAGCTTCTCTAACTCATCTCACAGGGATGCTGTGAAACAAAATTGCTCTAAAGATTCTCTTACCATAATGAATCCCACATTTCCACATGAGGATACTACTAATTGTTTTCAGAGCAAGATTTGGCTGTTGCACATTAGGGTTGGCCGAGACAAATGTGAGACAATTGAGTACAAGCTGTCTTGCAGACCAAGTGAAGCAGAGGTCCCAGTGTTAATCAAAGCATAATGCTGGAAACAGTCAAACATACGCCAGAAGGGCTTTTTTTTTTTTTCCTTCAAAACCTTTTATTTGCCTAAAACTAAGTGTTCAGAAGAAAATCATACGTAAGTTCATATTGATGAGCTGTCATAAATTGGAACAGCTGCCGTCTCAACATGCGTGAGCTGCTGTATAGCATAAACCTTCCGTTGCACTAACTTGATGTTTCCATCCCCTTAGGTCAGTTGCAACTATGAGCCTCACCTGCGAGGAAATGTGTATGTCCAGTATCAGTCGTAAGTACTCGCAATCTTACTAAGTTTTAGAACTGTGAACACTATTTGTATAATCCAAGCGATTCACTCTCATACTGTAATGGGAGCTTAAAATTGGTAAATAACATCTTAAATGATTGTATGATGATAATGCTATGTGTGATTTTTACTTTTTAAAGGGAGAAGGACTGTCAGGCAGCTCTTGCTCTATTCAGTGGACGATGGTATGCAGGCCGACAGCTTCATTGTGAATTTTGTCCTGTGACAAGGTGGAAAACTGCTATATGTGGTGAGTCACATAAACACTTGGAAAAAAGAATGTGTTTTACTGAAAGAGTACTTATGGAAGTGAAAAAGAGGGAATTAGCCTGCAGCTTTCAGATCTGCCTAATGTTGCAGTTCATTCTGTTTGGAAGACAACTATGCTAACTTGCTTGTGTAGATCTAGGAAAGAAAGGGAATATTCATACCATGTCACCTAAGTGTCTGAATCATTCTAGTGGATTTAGCTTGGACTGGAAAAGAAAGTTTGGATCCTAGCTTTGGAAATAATAATCTTAAGGTGGAACTACAGGAAGTAGTAATTTATCTCTTTAAAAAGCAACAGCAGTTTCTGAACCATCAGCAGTTCTTAGCAGTAGCTATCACGTTTGACTTATCTATATTTACATTCTTAGATTAAGGTAGTAAAATTATTTATGAAAATCGTTTTAAGCTAAAACCTTCATAGCTGTTAAAAAGTTAATTCCAAGAAAAGTACATATTGAAAAATAATCTTGCGTGAATTAAATTGATAGGTGGTCAGGTGCATGTTTTTCTGTTTGAAGAAGCAAAATTCAGTTTAAGAAGTTTCTTTCCAGTAAGTACAGAATGAAGAAAGAGATTTAACAGGTCTGGTTCATAAAAAAGCAAACCCTAATCTGTTGCAGGCTTATTTGAAAGGCAGAAGTGTCCAAGAGGGAAACACTGCAACTTTCTTCATGTATTCAAAAATCCAAACAATGAGTTTTGGGAGGCCAATAGAGACATACGTATTTCTCCTGAACGGACTAATCAGTTGTCTAAAAACTCTGAAAGGAGAAACAGAACGAGCCATCGTGATGACTATTACAGCCGGTCAAGGAGAAGGGGCAGCCCAAGCCCAGATCATTCTTACCGGAGAAATGGAGAATCTGAGAGAAAAAAGAATCGCCGCAAAAACAAGAGAAGGCGCCGCTCTGGCAGGTCAAGAAGTCGAGAAAGGAGGAGGTCTCACAGCAGGGGGAGAAAGAGGAGAGGCCGCAGTCGCAGCAGAAGTCATAGTCGAACACGCAGTAGGAGCAGAAGTCGGAGTTCCTCTCGATCCAGGAGCAGGGGTAAAAAGAGATCGAGCAGCAGAGGAAAAAACAGTGAAACTCCCAAAACAAAGTGAGAATTACTTTTAGAAGTTGCTAATTGATCAAACATAGAGCTGACAAATCTTTCAAATAGGGCACCAGATATATTTGAGTTTCAAATAAAGTGTTCTTGCACATTAAAATGTTTCTTCCTAATAAAGGAACCTAGTTTATTGTGTGCTAAGCTTCAGAAAATTAAAAGGTTTAAGTCCTATATAAGGTGTGAATGTCAAGTACTCTAGCTACTCTGTCCCTCTGAACTGCTGCAACATCTGGATGCATACTGAGTACAAATAGAAAGAGAAGTAAAGCTTATTTGGTATATGCTTATTTCTGTGTTATGTGTGTGTTAAGTGTTTACTGTCCCTATAAGGAGTTAGTACAGAACAGCCAGTGTGCTGTAAATTCACACCACAGCATACTGCAAATTGAAGTCTCTGTAGAAGACTCCCATTTATATTTTCCGTCTGCTTATGGGAAATCTCTTTCTAGACAAAGTAAATATAATCATGTTATGAGTTGGAGAAAAGGGATCTAAAAGACATCGCTGTTTGACTGTATAATACTTGCCCAGTAGGAGCTTTGTGGTCACAAGTGTTGGATTTTTCTCTCTCCCCTGACTGAGCTGCTGAGCTAATTGCCTGTAGGGATTGCAGTAGACTAAAACCAAGTAGGAAGTGCACAAAAAAACAATCAATTTATTCAGTACCTTAATCCTCAAGTAAGAGTGGAGACCATGCACTTGTAATCCTTGAGTGAGGATAGAAAATACTTTGCATACCTCTTGGTTGCATACCATTTGTAGTTGAAAACAACCTGCCTAACCTGTGATGGAGTGGTCGAAAAGTGTACATCTGGTAACTGAAGATGCATATATGTAGTTGTGAAGGCTCAAAATGGTTGCAGAGTGGCTAAAGAAACTGAAGGTTTTATATTCGAAACAGTACTTTAGGTTTTTTGGAGACGAGGACTTGACTTAAAGCCTTTTTAGGCTTATTTTACAAACAGTTTAAGGCACCCTACTGCCTAGCTTCCCTACGGTCAAGGCGGAGAGTAGGGTACATAAAAATGAAGTTATCAGGACAAAACCTTTTTGAAATGACAGCTACATTAGCAAAGCACCTGCAATTAGATGAATCCTTACAAATATTTCTTCACTTTTAAATGAAAGGTTTGTGCTGTTAGATGGACTGTACTTCACGCTGCTTAATTTCAGGTATTTAACTTAGGCACTTAGGCGTCCTTAGACGCTTGGAGAGAACAGTGTGTGGCACTGAAGGTGCAGGTGCCCTGAACGGTTTGCAGAGATACCTCCCTCTTTAGCCTCTCCAAAGAACTTGGGCTCCTGCCGTTAGAGTACAGTTCAGACCACCTAAGTTAGAAGCCTAAAGTAGACATGAAGTGCTCCCAAATAGATACTCGTTACGACTCCAACAATACAACGTAAGTCCCGTAGAAGATCTGGATATCCAAACTTGACGATAGCATTCCTCACAGCAAGAACATTTTCCCCCCAGGACAGTTAAGAGTGAATGAACATTGCTTCTGGATATAATATATATATTTTTGCTTTTCTAAATGCATACTGCACCTAGCATGCTGATTATACATTTTCCTTCTTTCATGTGTAACTGTTGTCCAATATGGAGTAAAACAACAAAAGTGCTATATATTGATGTTCAGTTCCGACTTTCACTATATATTGTCATAACTGTAGGCAAAATCGTAGCTTAGTTAATTTGATTAAATGTTTTAGTTATTAACAGATGTAGGAATTGTAATTTAATAGCATAGCTTTTGAAATAATAACTTTGTTTGAAAGGCATATTTCCAAGGATAGACAGCACTAAGTTTTAAATTATGTTTGAGAAATTTGTGACCACCAGTTTCTCATAATGTATCTTTTTCTGACTAGACCTTACAGACAGATTTTCCCCTAGGTTTCTATTTTTTCATAGACGCTCACTTGTCTAGTTGGGTCACTTGTGCAGAATGTGGCAAACTCTGGTTCAGTTCCCTGGAGCAGGACTGAACTGGCACTTCCTGCTCGCCGAGACGCCCCGCCAGCAGGCCAACGACCTCTTCCTTTCTCTGGTGCTGCCTTGGCGTCCCATGGCTCACGCAGGCCGGCTGGCCTGCTGCCTAAGGGGTGGAATTGCTGACGTATGCCAGCTGTAGGACGTTGTACATCCTGTGTCATACGGCAGGCTATCGCTGAGCATTACCTGAGTGAAATCAATTGCCGAGCTCAAACAGAAGTGGTGGAATGGGCAGTGGGAACCTGTCACCAGTCGGGTGAAATAAGCAAAGCAGGCCTCTGTAGGATTAGAAACCAAGTGCCAACTCAGACCCATGTGAGAATTCCACAGGTAATTAGGCTCCTTGTCCCCACAGTTTTGTAATGGGATCTGGGAAGCTGAGCTGCTGTATTTTTTCTAAAAAAAAAAAGTTCTTAAAAAAAAAAGACTTGCTCAGAGATGCATGTAAAAATTTAAATACACTTTATTTCTGCTAGTATAATGGCTGAAGCTTCAGCTTTTTTCCTTGAGGTCTGGACCCAAACTTACTGGCTATACCTGTGCAGTGTAGGACTGGTAGCTGTAATTATCATTCACTTTCACATGCAGTCTGTTTATTACACAGAAATTGAGTGCTGTAGATCTGACATTTAGTTTGCATTTGTTAGCATGAAACCTGGAATTCAACCAGTTTTCTAACTTCAGAGTTCATATATTTTGGTATTGTTTCCCTACTTCATTATCTTAAGTAGTGTTATATGCATGGTTTTGTGTTTCCTTATTAGCCGAGTGAGCTATTTATTCTGAAGAGACAAAGAGACTAGAAGTTCTTAAATGTTAAGCTTAATTCTTTTTTTTTCCAAAGGGGAGAAGCCCCAGAAGAACACAGAAAGGATTTAAATTTGCAAGGAATAGCTTGTTCTCGCTGCGTGTTATTCTGCGTATTCCACATAAAAGGACCTTATAAAGTGAATTAATATTGGCCAACTTTTGTTTTGTTTTGTTTTTAATGACTGCTTAAAAGCAGTGGCTTTCAAAATTCTTTTTTTCTGTTGTGAATTCTGCAAGGATCACTGAGGTTCTTTAGAGCAATTATGAAAGCAGGCAGTTGGGGCGGCAGCGGGGCCCCCCACAAGGCCGCTCATGTCACAGTCGGGCTGGAGAGCAGGCGCTGCGCCTGCCCTTCTCCTGCGGGAGGAAGAACGCAGCCGAGCCGGGCAGCGAGATTGCATTTTTCCAGTGGCAGAAGGGGAATAACAACAGCCTGGTGGGACCTCCTGTAAGCACAGGCAGTAGGTATCACTGCCCAGCAGCACGTAGGCAGCTGGGAACCAGGCTGGCCCCCTCGCAGCAGCGTGCCCTTGAGTGCTGGCTGGCGGCTGCTTCTGTGCGATTGCGCTTTCTGCCTGTCCGCGGAGCAGGCAACCACCATCACGGGGGGTGAGAAGGGGTAGGGAGGCTTTCGTTTGTTATGGAGGGGAACAAACACACGCGAAAAGGCCTTTCCTCTCTGGCCCTTCCCTTGCTTATAGGGCAGGTGGTCTGAAATGCGTCCTCAGGAACTTCCCAGCTTTATGTCCTTTGATGACAGCATGTCTTTCTCAGATTCGGTGTATCAGAAACTGCCCTGAAGTTTACCAGTGACATTCCTGTGCGCTAAGTAACATTTTTTTCAAAAGAAATGCAAGAGCCTGCTTAAAGATGCTATTGCGTCCTGTACTGGATCAGCACTTCTTACAAAACAGGAAAGTCTATGCTAGTTAATAACTTAAAAGCTTAATTTACTTTCTTACATCATCTAAAGAGTGCAGCAGATTTTGCTTTCAGGTTCATTGTAATTAAAAGAAACCCCTATTATTCCACATATCCTTCTATTCAGCACTGGTGTATCAGCTGAATTCAGTATCTATCTCTGATTTAAAAAAAGAGAGATGACACTGGCAAGTTACACTGCAGTGAACTATGAGACCAATTACAAAGCAAGCCATACAAGCATAACCCATGGCACGCCGTAACTTAACAAAGGCAGCCACAGGGTGACCGTCGTCATGGCGTGAACTCAAAAGGCACAGCAGATGTTTCGGAAGGCCTCTTCAAGTTAAAGACTAAGATTCAGTGATGAAGTTGAAGACACTGAAGCCAACAATCACTTGCCTAAACAATCCAGAAATTCTAATTGATTCTTTCGATTCCCCCCGCCCCTTCCCCATAAGATACGAAATTTAAATGCCCTAAGATGGTAAGTTTTCCCCATGCTTTTGCTGGTAACATCGACCAGTTCAGTTCTTTTAGAAAGCTGAGGAACAGGTTCATCTGAGAAATTTTTGGTTGAGACTAGGATTGTGAACGTTGCATTGACTTGCTCATAATTCCACTTAAGGAACTGAATACTGAGTTTGTATTATCCAGAACCCTTTCTCAATCAACATGTGGTTTGTTTTAATTTTCAAATGAAGTGGCACTAACGCATCAATTTAACATCCACTTTAATAAATTTCATGTTTAATGTGGTAAGCCTTCCAAAAACTTGCTAATTTATTGCTTTCTGTACAATTTAAATGGATGTAAATAACTAATCTTGGACACAGTATACTCATATTTTTTAATAAAGTGCTCAAGAACAGGTTAAGCACTGTAATAAAATTTCCCTTTTTTTTAAGCTAGCACTGAGTAGCCTCTTCTTTCCTCTGCAAAAACCAGAACTAATTACATATAAACACAAAGCAATGGTGTAAAAATGGACATTTATTACAACTAAACCAATGTGACAGACAGAGGTCAAACAGTTTATTTGTCACAATCACAACAAAGCTTAATCCAGCCAAGCACATACAAGTGACAGTGTAAACTTTAAAAACATGTTTAATACATAGAAAATTGCTTCGGGTTTGACTTAAATTAAGGTAATTTTACCGCTTCCATCTCCCACGCAGGGTCATTCTGCTACCACTCTAACCTCATCTATCCCAACGCATCATGCACTGGGGAAATGGCACACCACTGCTTTCGCATGCCCTAGGTCACGAACAGTCTGTAGCCATGGGATATGTTTGAATCCCAGAAAGGGCCTAAGTAGACAAATGCTAACACAGGCTCCACCCTGGTGTGCAGACCCACCCCTGCCCCGGGGGGCCCTTCTGCTGCCACAGGCATTTATACCAGGATCTGGAACAGGGGACTCGCGAGTGGCAACGCTGAGCCTTTCCTGGCGGGTTAAATTTAACCCAGATCGCATCACGCCCACAGCCCAGCTCTCCAGACAGCTGTGTAAATGCTTCCGCTAGCAGCGCGTGACTGCTTCCAGCAACAACGCCAAAGCTAAGTTCTGTGACAACCTGGCACTACTTACTCAAGTGAACACGCCAAAACATTGACTCCCAGAGTGAGGTTACTGGGGAGGGAGGGGAGGGGGACAGCCCCACCTTTTCGGGGACCACGCAGACACACAGCAGAACCTGGCTACTCCAAAGTGTGGCACTACGAACCGCAAAAGCATACGTAACTCGAATTTCCTCAAGTGAAACAGGTTTAGTTTATAATTACTGAAAGTCTGCTAAAAGTGTCAAAATATTACTTGGTGTCACTTTACATGATTTGCAGTGAATCTACTGTACAAATCTAATATTTAAAAGCTCTCACTGCAAATTAGTTGGTTCAACTGTATGTCACACAGGAGTTTCATAAGGGACGTGTCACATGTTAAAGGTGTAAGTCAAGAAAAGCAGTTAAAATGACATTGACACTTAGTGTGGGGTTTTTTTTTTAAAGGTACCTATATACCCATTAGAGCATAACTATAAAACACCAATAAATACAAACTAATTTGTAGAGTTTGGAAGAAAATAATAAAATTCCCTTTTGTAAAGCTCCTTCTTTCCCATCTTCAAAAGTATCCACTTTTCATTATGCACCTCTCTATACAGTCAGAAAGCCTACCTCCCTTCTTGTGTTTATGTTCAGAGCAAGCTAATATCAGATCTAAAAATAGTTGGTTTTTTTTTTTTTTTCTTTTTTTTTACACTACATGCATTCCCTTTTTAGTAGAGTAACTTGCACAGTTTTGCTCAAGGTAGCTACGCTTAAATACACCTTCATTTCTAGTGAATTGATCACTTTGCAGTTTTCTTGCAAAATGCAGTATCACCTTAACAGTTTTTACCAGTTTGATATGCAGATCCTAACAGGATTCTTTGGTATAATGACAAATTCAGTAGTAAACAGGTATTTCCAATCTTTATGCATCAACTGAAATAAGCAGAATTATCACAAGTGATGACTAAAATGTAGATGAACAAAAGTCTTTGGTTGCATAAACACAATTTCTACACCATAACATTTCATATTTGGAGTTGTCCATGTAGTTTCTTTTCATTTAGATATGCTATGTCATAATGATACACTTATTTCCTGAAATCAAGTTTGCTTATAAAAAACAGTACACTCATTGAAGTCAAATGCAATCTTCCTACAAATGCAGTGAAAGGAGACACTGAGTCAACTTAAATCTAATTCCCTTTCATTTATGATTTTTGGACTTTAGTCTCTTGTTCCCTTTTCAAAGGAGTACTTTTCTTGTGGGCTTGAATGAAGCAGCTTAGCAAAACAGTAATACTGACAAACAGCATCTTACACCATTAGCTAAAGATTACAATGAAGGCAGTGAACATTTACAGTATGAAACACTGAGATGTCATCAGCTGAAGTGAAGATTTATGTCAATCCAATTTCTTCAAGTACACTACGTGGGGTCTCTGCTTCCTATGGAGGGAAAATTTGAGACAGTGGTGAATGGACCCTGTGCTTCCATTGAACAGTACCATACATGAGTTAGTATGAAAGATGCTTAATTAAAAAAGAAAAGCTGAAAGACATGAAAATATAAAAGTACTGCAATTTGCAAACATGGTATTAGCTGCACTTTTCAAAGAGCTGTTAATTAGATTGTCATGGTTCACAGGAATAGCTGGTAGATTTTATTGCCCTTAAGTGCAATAAAAATAAAGCAATTCAGAGCTACCAGCAGGGAACAAATCACAACCCAGTAAACAGAGATATGAATTGGGAAGGGATGGGGAAGCATCTTGCAATGGAGTCAGTGATTTTTATGGTGAATTGTTTCATGGGTCTCAAAAATCTGTTAGGGAAGAACGAATACATGGATGAATGAAATGACTGATGCAACTAAGATACAGTATCCCTTAAGCTCTGTATAAAGAGCCTAGATTTATTACACCAGTCCCATGCTTAGTTCATAAAACCAGGTCAAGGGTCCTTGGTACACCTGGTGTCAATAAACTGACCCCTACAGAAGCAGGGGAATTGCCAGGATTGGAATTACATTACTCCACACCAGCCACAAAGTTTTAGGTTAATTCTAATCTTAAAAAGCTTTGTTTAGATTCAGAGCAAGTTGTTTAGTACAAAATTCCAGAGGGTTATCATCAGTTTTGTATTCATTATTCCTATAGCATCTGAAAAGAAATAGTAGGTTAATTAGAAACATTAGGCTGTCCTTTTCCATTAATTATTAACAATACCACAGTAAATAGAAAGGGATACTGTGTCCTTATGGAAACAAACTGTTTTAGTATCCAAAGCATGAATAAACTTACTTTAGCATCCTAAAACAAGATACGTCGTGAAGCAGAAAAAAAAGCAGATAATAGTTAAGGCAGCAAACAAATTATTTTTCAACTGCTTTCTAAATATTTATTAAAAAAATTTGTCAGTAAAATACATAATTAAACGCCTTAAATCTTGCAAATAACACCGGAACATTGTCTCTATCAACCTTGACTATGTAGCACAAAATGATCCAGTTTACAATCCTCATTCAGTTCATGTATAAGGTGATTTAGTATCGAAGGAACAAGCTATGGTATTTTAAAGGCAACTTCATGTGAAAGTAAGTTGGTGCTTGGAACAGGCCACCTCTGAGCACTTCGAGATGGCTTCCAAAATCCAGCAGCAAATAAGAAATTGCAAGAAAAAGGCAAGTTAAAACTGGAAACAAGATACTCAGTATATTAGTGTTTTTTTTCTCACTGATGCAGTATTTAAATATTCTTGGAACTGCAGTGACCTTGATAAAGCCAGACAGGATGGCAGGATTAAAGATTTACGTGTGTATTTTAACACAAATCCCCCAAAAGGAGACACTGATTGAAGAAAAGGCTATGTAGCATTTTTAATATAATCTGTCGCATTATACTCCCAGATTACTTTGTTGCATTCATTTTAGAGGTCATGTGTCTCCCCTATCCACCAACTTAAAAGCATTTTACACAAAAAAATCCTACATTCTTAACTACAGCAAAAGAACTCGAACAAAGTATTCTCACAGAATATAACTTCTCAAGCATTTCAGGGTCTTGAAAATATTTGTAATAAAACAACTTTTCACAGTTTTAAATTGATTAGACAGCAGTGGACACTTACAGTTACCCAGTGGTGAAACAGGTACTAAGTTACCTGAAAAAAAAGTTGCTCAATAGCTATGAAGAAATACAATGCACTGCTGCTACTATCTTTAGAGCAGCTTAGTATTATTGTCTCCACTGCCAATTCAAAGTTGTAGGTAATTTTCACCAGGCATACACTTAAATAAAGATTAAATTTCTTCAAGTAAATCAAGGTCATTGGATAACAATGAATTTAAAGCAATGTATTTCAAGGACATTGGCTACTTGTCCACAGATACCTCACCAGTAAAACTCAGTAAGGTTTTAATTTTTTAATACTACAGCAGTAA
The DNA here is from genome assembly GCF_000690835.1 of Fulmarus glacialis. Classification (NCBI taxonomy): domain Eukaryota; kingdom Metazoa; phylum Chordata; class Aves; order Procellariiformes; family Procellariidae; genus Fulmarus; species Fulmarus glacialis. The sequence goes on from NW_009201189.1 coordinate 22,938, forward strand.
CCTTGAGGTGCATATCAACAATATAAATTCAAAAGGAACACCTAAAGGCTAATGTATTTTGCTAGAGGAATAATTTCATCAATTACAACTTTTAAGAAACAAATAGAATGAATTATATTATGTTTTGTTCACATTATTTGTTTCAGGAAGTGTCAAACATTTTATCCAATTGTTATGGAAAACATTCTGCAGTATTATACACGACCTGCAGCTCAGAAGCACCCAAGGCAAACAATGCAAATTTGAAATATACCAGAACACAGATGAGGAAAAAAAGTAATTCACATGAGACAAAAGTGCATGCAATACTTTATTTCAAACATGCCAGGAAAGCTAATTCATTACCTAGTCATTTAGAAGCAAGCAGCTGTATACAGATAACAAGAAAAACAGCATCTCATTACAGCTCAATGCACAGCATTTTAAGCCATCAGGCATGAAATAATGCAGGCTAAAGCAGCATTAACCAGACATTCAAATACATTGTTAATGTCTTACAGAAAAAAGGCAAACTGGGAAATGGAAAACCACTCCTATGATCTTGTTTTCTAAGATTTCAGAATGCTGCAAGTCCAATCCAAATCTTTAGTCTAATCCCCTCAATCTCCCATTTTTATGTCAGTTCAAGACTTGAAAGGTAGTGCATTACCACATATAGTACATCGAACTAGGTGGCTGTGGTTAATCTCAGTAACCACCTCCTTGCTAATTACATTTAAACAATTTTCAAAAACAGCATTGGTTTTAGGTTACAAATTATTCTCTTCTACTAGGCAAACAGAGGATGCGACACATGCTCTCTCACTCTGCCCACACTTTTTAATTGAAAGGTACTTATCATATTAATCCTCGTGGCATATTCTCCGATATACAAGGTAGCCTGCATATAAAACTGGAAATGCCAATTGAAGGAGACATATTTCAAGTATGCTGTTAATGGACTTAAAAAAAAATCTTTCCAACCCTAACCATTTGTAAAGCAATGAACTTGTTCTCTCCTTCAGCAGCAGCAATTGTTCAACTACTCACAAGAGTGTTTTGAACATTTAAATGCAAGTGTTGTAACTTCAGATTTATGTAAGTCGTTCTCTTTGCCCTGATGAATTCTGCCTTCCTCCTCTTTATAAGGTAAGTCACACTATCATGCCAGTCTCAGAAAATGATACCAGTATGTGCATCTTTAATTAAAGATGCAAGGTCTGTGTAGAATTGTGTGTAACATCATTTAATACGTGTGTGTATACACATTTCACATACTACTATTCTTTCACTAGTTTCTCCATAAATATTAACTTCATCTACAGGTTTTAAGTATATGTTTAAATACCACCACAACTTATTTGAAAGATAAACACAGGTCAAGTAATGTTATAGTCTAGGTGCTGCAGTATATAGATGTTTAGCTCAGAAAATTCTACAGAACTTTTAAGCATAAGACTTCAAGCTTACACACAATAAAAAAGTTAAACCATATGCCAGAAGCACAAGTTCTGTTGAAATGAGACATATGAAGAGACAACACTGTAAAACAGAGGGGGAAGAGGAAAGTACAACAGCAGAGAATGGTTGTGGTATTCTATTAGATTCAAGATGACTGGATTCACCAAGCTGATGATAATGTTCTGCCATGAGTAAGTCACAGGTCTATCTCCTCTGAAATTCTGCATGCATGATGAATGAAGCCATTTAGTATACTGGGACATTAAAGTATTCATGACGTGGCTACAAAAGAAATGTACATATTCTTACACATAATAGAAAGGTGGACAAATATGCAAGAAAACAAACAGATTATCTCACTATTGTATCTCTGACATGAAAAGGACATTTGATACAAAAATACAATATTGTATTTTTGACTACTCTAGACCTCTGGGGCGGGGGGAGGGCAGGGAGAACCATCCTTTTACCCCGCCCATACTTGCTTGCTGGGTCCAGCAACATACAGGACAACTTCACTAATTATAATAATTAATCATTATTTTTATACACTATAATCATAATTAGTGTATCACGTAAGCTCAGAGTTTCTTCTCAGCCAAAAATTGTTTGAAGCCGAGATACTGTTCCAGAGGTGGACCACCCTATATATTTGCTCTACTCTAGCCTCTTTGGTAGACATTGACTATCGGCTACTGTCAGAGTCAGGGCACTCGGCTAAGTGGACTTTTGACATCACCTAACATATCTGCTCTGATAAACACACATTGGTAACAGGCCTCTAGAACACAGTTGTGAGCAGAACCATGCCAGGGTAAGTACAGCAGTGGCATTACTTGTGACAAAAACTATCTATCGAAGAGTGCCTGTTTAAAAAATGGTAGGTATCTGAGACACCTCTCACAGCAGTCAAAGTTTGCTTTTGAATTATGATGAACTTAATACTCTTTTATATTATTAGCATGAACGTTAGTATACAATTTATTGAAAGATGAGTTAGAGAGCAAGCAATACACAATTTTTTTATTAAAATCAGTGCCCTGAAGACAGATGAGGATATTTTTAATGGAGTAATAGCAATTTAGGAGTATCAGCCCCATATATGCCCATTACACATCTTCGGGGGGGAGGGAGGGGAGGGGGGAGAGCACAAAACACAACTCTCTGCGTATCAGCTACCACCTTTCATGATGTACCAATTAAAATCTTCAATCTATTTTAGTATCCCACCCCCCAAAATTATAAAGTCTTCTAACAGAACTGAGAAAGTTCCCATAACTTCTAAACCTAACAATTTCCTCTGTGCCATCTCAGTTTATTCACACATTCAAGCTTGTATATTTTTAAATTCTAATCTCCAATTACAAAAAAGCACAACAAAAATATCCTAGAAGCTTTACAGGATTTATACTGCTTTTCAGTAATCTGAATATTATTCCATAGTAGTTAAAATTGTTCTGAACAAGCCAACTACAAATCCAGTAGTTCTTAAAATAATAGTACCTATAGCTCAGTAACAGTTGCAAGTAAGTTGTATGAAGTCTGCTGTGATTTTTGGTAGAACTCAGAAGAATTTGGTGTATAACAGAGAATTACAAATGTGAATTTTAACTCTTAAAACCTCTCTTACTGCTTAAGTCAAGTGTCAGCCTACATTAAAAACAAAATGCTGGGGCATATTCCTAATTGGAAAAGGAATTGCATGATGGTGGTATACAGTAGTAGCCCCAAGGAGTAGAAGCTTTGACTAAAAAGAAAATACTAACTCTAGAACTACTGGAGCCTCCACAGACAAAAAAACCCCAGGGAGGTACTTATGGAAAACTTGTTTTACTTAACTGCTGGCATGATTTAGATTCATGAAGACAACTGAAAAACAGGCGCATTGTAACAATCTCAAATGCCCGATTTTTACAGTTTCATATTTTCAGTTTTTACCTGGAACATATATGCACACATGTGACTGTGATTCTCCTCCTCCTTGAAAAAAAACCTCATGCCTTCCAGCATTTCACCCTTGGAAACCTGGAGCCATCAAAATTGGTGTTTTCACTGAAATCCCTGCCAAATCTTATATAATGGATTTCTCCTTAATTTTACAATAGCTCTCTGGACAGAAAGAAGAATGAGAGCAACTCATTTTCTAGCACTCACGAGGTTTATTACCATTCACTGTTGTTGTGTTCAAAGATTATCCCAGGCTGCATACATTCTTTAGCACACTCTTTGGCCTGGAAACACTGACCATGTTCCCTTTTACACAACTGGTATCAACAAACAAGGACATGGAAGTGTTCATTTCATGTTTATCCATTTGTTACCTTTCAGTACTTTCCAAACTTCCTCTCTGCCACACACACACAGGGTATTCCCCGCCCTGTCCATATTTTCAATGGTTTATAACTTGAGGAATTAACCATCTTCAATTCAAAAATCCTGGTACACAAAATTAGATGATTGACTCAAATTACTGTTATGGGGTTAGTGTCTCATCTTGACAGAAACTTATTATCTACTGATAAGGCAAGATAAATTGTCAGATAACAATAGGAAGAAAGTGATTATTTTGCTCCTGGCGGCTTTTTAGTTACAGAACATGTAAACACCACCTGCAAATAGACTAGCAATAAACTGACATTGTAGAGGTGAATCTAAAAGATTAAATAGAAGACAACAGTAACTGAGATATGAAGCAATAACACAGCAATATTGTGAGATGGAAAACACTGCAGTTTCAGTGAGACCTCTGTACCCCACTGAGGACATCTGAGACCATCATGCACAGAGGGTCTGGCACTGTGGGCAGCCTGACAAACAGAAAAGAAACTAAAGTTTTGACAAATTATTTGCCATTACAGAACTACAATATCTCACAAGCTCCAACTATGACTTATTAGATTTTTTTACTGTGTTCCTTGCCACATTGTCTCCAGAGCAGTTAGCCTGCTAGGCTGAATACCAGAAAAGACAATTTGGGGGAAAGGACAGATGTTAACTTCTACAATCAGTATCTAGACTACCTTGCCTTCCTTCTGTGGGACTCTGCGCAACATGTCCTTACGATAGCTAGCTATCTGGATCTAATGAGTTTATAAATGAGTTGATCTAGCAGCTAGGGAAGAGGCAATGGTATCCTTACAGCACAATACAATGGCAAACTAACATGAAATACCACCTCTGAAAAATCATCACTTACTTAAAAATTGGGATGTAAATTGTTTATATGACTTTAACACATAGGTCTTAGATCCTAGATTTGCCAAAGCAGTAATAGCTCTACAATACAAGCTGCATATTGCAATTCCACAATGTTTTAAAGTTACTAGAATCCATCTTTTTCAAACTGACATCTGTGTTTACAACTCATTTTAAAAAGCTAATAATACTCTCTGAAATTGTCAGCTCTAGTCATTAGAGATTTTTAAATTAGAAAAATGGTAGCGTTGATTTGAGTCAACAGAACCATTTAGCTAGCCCAACCCAACTGACATTTTTCTCAGCCAACTTTGTCATGACCCAACCTAATTAAAAATCATAATCAAACTAAAATTAGAAGGGACTTCATTTAATCCAGTCCCTCTGGATTAAATACAGCATACCTGTAACATTCCTGAGAGATATTTAATCTGCTAAAAGCATCCAGTGATGGAAACTTTTTAATGCCCCCCCAGGCAATCTACTTAAATGCTTCATTATCGTCACCACTGGAAAATTTGCCTAACATCTACTTTGAAATTATTTTCTTGCTGCAATTTAAGCTATTTTATGTCTGTAGTGGACAAGAAAATAGTCTATTTCCTCAGGCAAGAAAGAGACAAATTATTTATGCCTACACCAAACTGACTCAAGTTCAATGTTTTGCAATGCTGCCATTTTACTGACAACATCACACAGCAGTGATGTAGACTTCATGAATACTTGGCACGCCTTCTTTTTCAGGGAAAGTTTGCTTAGGTTTTTGTTTTAATTACTTTCCCATCAAAACCAGCACAAAGCCATGTTAAACTGCTGGCAAAAATTACAACTGCTACCTTTTGATAAAGGCTTGGCTTTTTTCCCCCCCAGCTTTTAAACAAACCCCAAGCCAGAACAACAGACAAGATGCAGGACCATGGAGTGCACAGCAGTTTGGGAACAATCCTACAGAAGCAGGCTATGGGGAAAAGAGAGAGGAGGGATGAGGGTTTTAGAAACATGAAGTTCTTACAGTAGGAAGAGATTAACATTTAACAAGCGCTTCTTTAGCAATGCTTCAGAAGCAATTATTTGTATACTCTACTTCGAGTCTTTATTAGGAAAGATTTCTAATGAAAGGCTGCTTTAGGAAATTGCTGCTGTTCACTTGCCTTTTCAGGGATTTCAAAATAGTAGAGTATCTGTTTCCCAATCTTTGGATAGCTAACTATTCAGAAACTCCCATTACATGGTTATTGGGAAAATTCTACTTTACTTTCAAAGGAGAGCAAAGCGTTTTCTCAGAGAACCTAGACACACCCATGAGGTCTTGAAGGTGTTCAAAAGACAAGTATTAACTATGATGCTGTTCAAAAAAAAAAAAGAACAATCCTACATCAATGCCAACTCCATTCCAAGATCTTCTCTGCAGCTTCCTATACAGAGAGGACAAAAAAGAAATCTTCAAGACTGGTGCAAATTAGTCAACACAACACTCGGCTAGAGACTGAAACAGCAACAGTCGCCATGCAAGTGTTATTCAGCAAAACATCCTAGCGTATGTATACACTTTGGCTCTAAAACAACACCTCAACAGACCAGAGCAGAAGGATATGACGCAAGATCAGCAGTGGCCTGCCTGCCTCCCTCTCAAAAGCAGAAGTAAAAATATCAGTGGAAACTTCATGTGCTGTAACTGGATAACAGTGGGTGCTTCCTGCTTCTTAGTTGCTATTCCGATCTGCTGGATCAGAGGTGATAGTCGCTCCAGGAGGCAGTGCTTTATACCTGCCAATCAGTTGCTACACAATGAGCTATGAAGAACTGACAGTCTCATCTTTAACGGTTAGGATGGTCCTAAGCACCCACTGGAGGCTCCGCTTCCCCACCACAAAAACACAAATGCTTTAAGCAAATAACTACTGCTGAATACTTTGTATTGTGAAGCCAGAGCCAAAATTACTGCAAATCACTGAATTCTCTATCAGATAATCCCACTGTGTCTGTATGTTTGGCAGTTTGCCAATCTATGCACATAAGGATTCATTAATGTTTTCTTCCATTTTCTTCCAGCACTGCAGCTACAGGTTTTCATTACTTATTCCCCTTTGCTTAAGGAACCATTTCTTAAACTGCAGGGCTGTATCTTTGAAGGGATGACCAGAATATACTGCTGTAAGAAGCCAGGTCACATCCAATATCATTCAGCTCCCATGGCAATAGCATTTAAGCACTCCCCTTCCTTCCCGTTCCTGCAGCACTTTGCCTTCTTACAGTTGTTTGGACAAATGTTTGCAGGGCCAATTTGTAAACACAGAAGAGGGAAGCTGCTGACCATGTTTTTAGAAATGAGCAATTTAAATTAGATCAGTTTAAATGGATCTGAAATCCAGTTCTAGAATGGTTATATAAATAGTTTCTCTGGCACAAAGGAAAGAGGGAGGAAAAGGACAACCAAAAACTCCCCTAAGTTAATACTGCAGCTGAAGCTCCTTGCCACACTCTTATAACTCAGGCCAACAGCAGGGGTGCAGCATAAGGCAGCTAAATTAGAACTTGCCTAACTATGCTAGCTGACTTGGGGGTTCACAGCAGACATGAGTCAAGACAAGATATGTGGGGAACACTGACTTTTTAAAACGCTTAGATACACTGAGAATTGTTAAAAATAAAATGTGATTTAAGCTACACTTATTAGCTTTAGCAAACATCGTGGCTGCCAGCAAAAGCAGCTGCTTTTTACTTCCCTTTTCAATGCCACTGCTTTCCTCATCCTGGCACTTCACTCATGCTCCCCTGCATATTCTCAGATTTTAGCTAGCAAGCTAGGAGCCACATAATCACAGGGCAAGCGGATCAACACCAGTGCCGCAACAAAGGCGGCAGAAGGAATGGATCTGGCCTTCTCAACAAGAGTCACTGTCAGCATGGTTTTAGGTGATGAGGAAACTGCACCCTGACTCAAGACCATGATTTCACCACCTGTAAACTGCTCTTGATAGAAAGCATAAGTTCTATTCAGTAGAACTTGAGTGTACAATAAAAAGATTTCACCCTATCTAGTTGTATACCACTTAGGTTTTTCAACATTATACAAGGCTTACCTTAAATTTAACTGAATTCTGCATGGAATAGACTACTACCGAATATGTGGCTTTTTACACTTGCCATACAGAACTCAACACCCTAGTTTACAAGCAAATCTCTCTGAAACAGCCCTCAAAAAAACAAATTCTACTCATTTAGTGCTTGTTTATGCTTGATAGAGTAACACAGATCAAGTAATTTGAAGTTGTAAAACCTATTAGTTAAGTATCAGGTTAATCCAAGCACAGAAGCTATATGAGTCAAACTCCTCCCCTTGCCCAAAGACAACCTTCTTTACCTCAGGAGATCTTTCTTTACCACAGATGATTTTCATTCCTATATAAAAGCTGCAGTTCCTTCCAGCAGGCAAACTATCCCCATCTCTTACTATGTGCAACCATTTATCTGTCCCTCTCCACTGACCCCAGCAGATGCTATCCCCATTTCTCCATATTCTGTGGAGTCATGACAACCGTGTAAATTAAGCTCTGTACACGGTGACTATTCCTTCACTCCTTCCAGGGAACAGTACAGGCCAGGAAGAAGCATCCATGGGCATCTGATAATGCCACCGTTTAAATTAATGGGGACAAAGCACATTTCTTCAACTAAAACTGTGCCCATACATAGAATTCATCAGGGACACACTGTAGACAAGTAAACTGGAGTCACCCAGAATTCTATAAGCCTGAGCTTGCACGTTCCAGAATTGGTCTTCGTAGCCATCTAAAACAACCAAAAAGATTAAGACTCCTAAGTAAAAGCTCTATGCTTAGCCTAGGTCCCAAACAATATAAATACTTTCAAAAGTTTTAATCACAAGGAAACTTTTACAGTCGCAGTATTAATACTAACCTCACCATGAGAATCCCACTCTTCATACATGAACTTGTTATCATGAAGAGGAGAGAAAAAGCAATAAACATGGGGAAAAAACTGTGGAAAAAATCAAGCTTGAGCATTTAGGTTTTCTTACCGTTGTTTTAGAACATGTCCAAACTCATATAAGAAATTCTATTTTGAACAAATGACTTGTTGGCCACCCTAATTCTACAGGTCTAATACGCAAGCAGGTTATTAGCTACTCCTCTCTCCCCAACACAGATCAACAGCTGTATTGTATACTAGGTAACTTAAATGGTAAAAATACCCATACACCAACAGTGAATTTGATTTTGAACATGTTACAAAATATTTTTGTCTATTATAATAATTCTCTTTTGTCTGAAAACTAAATCCTGATATTTATAAAGCTGCATATGAAATTAGATCTATTACTGCAGTTCTTCCACATTACAAAAGCCAATTTGTTTACTGAACTACTTGTTTATCATGATATCAAATAAGCAGCAGACTAATTAAGTTTTCTCCAGCAAATCATTTTCATGTGTGTTTTAAACTTGCCTTATGTAAAATAAAATCTTACCTTTAATAGTAGGACTGCCACAATGTATTCCACTTATGCTTTGGACAAAAATATGTTGCAATGCACTATATATGCAAATAAGCTTTGTTCTGTCATGCAGCATCCGGCACTTGATATACAGTCAATTGCAGCAGCACCCAGTCTTTTTAGGGCCCATTTTCTTTGCACAGCAGATGTAAACAGCTTATTTTCCAGTAAATACACATTTACATGGGTTGATTGTAAGTAAACAAAGCCAAACATCTGTTTAGTTATTAGTTTTGGTATCCATTTCTCTAACAACTTGCATTATCCCACTTAATTATCAACACCAAAGAAAGCTAGTAGAAGTCAGACACCTCAAGTTGATGCGGTTAGTACAAAAAAGGAAAATAAAAGGGAACACTCAAAGCACTCTTCAAAGACCATCATGCAAGTGTTGCAGAAAGTTAAGCCCATCACCCATTTTCTGTTTACCCTTGCAAGGACTTAATTACACGTGCAGCAGTCTTTCCATAGCACCCGTTTAATCCATGCCACCAAAATGGTAAACTTGGTAGTTACCAATCATTTAGATGGGGGTCAAAAAGGCTAATGCCTTAGATTGCTCTTAATCATAAGATATCCTCAGACAAACCTCCCCAGTCTTCATTCTGGCTCTACAAACACAAAATCAAGCAGCAGTGAAAATGTAATATCAACTACTTAATTAAAAAACAAAACAAAACAACACCCACCCAATTATTTACAGCTTATTTCTATTTAAAACAAAAGTTAGAAAATATTCTAAACTATATACAAAAGTAAATTCAGTTATTCACTCAAACGTGTTTCAGCTATTGTTACTCTTTAAGTCAATAAAATTTTATTAGGTCCTATTAAAAGTCCGCTGTTAAGAAAGCAAACAAAAATGCATCAGTAAAAAACATCTGTTCAAAGACTCCAAGTAGGTGCATCAAAAAACCTCTTAAGTTTATTTTTCATTTCTTAACAAGATAAAGAGTATTAATACCTTAAAAGAATAAGTAATAAGTTCTAGAGAGTTTTTTTAGAAAGCTTCACCTGTGCTTGAAGGAATATTAATTCAAATTTTCTTTTTTTTTTAAAAAGAGAACTTAAGATCAGTTGTTCATTATTATAACAGATTGAGAGCATAATAGAATAGGAGGCTACTAAATTTACATATATTTAATTCAGTGACTAAGTTTCACACAGTATTATTACTAACATTGATACCAACGGAAGGGAAATAAGAGTTTAATTCAACTTATCTATCTACCATCCCTGAAGTAATTTAAACCATTTAATTCAAGAGCTATGTAATCGTATTTACTATTAAGTTATCATTGTTACTTGCTGAGCTGTATGTGAGAAGCCAGTCATATTCACGTAGTAATGCTTGGTGCAAAAAGTTGGACATTTTCACTTTAATCCATCTGTTAATCAAACATACTTAGATTTCGCAAAGAATTGTGAACAACAGGTCTTCTCAGACCTTTTTTTTTGCCTTTTTACAATCAAATTTTCAGCGTAAGATTTAAAATATATACACTTTTAATGCATCTTGATATCCATCACCAGAACTACTACTGTTGCTAGACAGCTTGGCAACAAAAAACATAGCTTCTCCCTTAAAAATAACAAATAAAAGCCCCAAAACACATACCAGCAATGTGCCTGACATCTGTACAACACACAGATAAGATCACAAAGAAATGAGAATCTAAAAACTGAACACAATGGGATGCCTCCTAGGGCCATTTATATTCTTTTCACCTACTATTCTGTGGTGCTCTAAAACCATCTTCACAGGTAGTGAGAATTTTAGGAAAGGGTAGTAGCGCTGCATCATGACACATCACCTCAGACAATTCTCAGACACCAGAGTAAAAATGGAATTTTCTCCTCACTATCTCAAGGTTCAAACATTAACACTGCTCTTTTCAGCATTCTGCCAGATTCAGGGAACATGTTCTATTAAAATGCAGATTAATGTGCTCATTCAGAAAGAGCATCTAATTTTGAAGATAAGATACTCCTTACCGTCAAGCAGTCTTCTGCAATTGTTCATTGAATTTACTATGTTTATTGACCAAAAGCATGCGACTAAGCTCCTGAAACAGCTATGGCATATGCAGCAGTGCTAAAATTTTCATTGTATCACCCTGACGCAGTGCTTCTACAGAAAGCAACAGAATAATGTCTCTGGAGAAAAATCTATCAGTTTAGTGTACAGATAATAAATATACCCTTAATAGAATTATAATCTATGAGGAGTTCCGTGTACTGTTAATATACCCTCAACAGTTCTAGAAGAATTGCTTATATCAATGAATGATCAACTTCATAGGTAGTTTTGAGAAGTGGATGTTGTTGATTAGTATTGGAATTCACATCAGAGAGGGTACTGAATAGTCATCAGACAGCAAGGACTTAACCTATACTAATTTGTCTTACTTACAATTGAAACTTCCTAATGTTTCAATTTGCAAAGCTGATTGAATGCATACTTAAGACTTATATGAAGACTCCTTCCTCACAACTTGTTGAGTCTTAAGAACTTCTAATCAGCATTTTGATTTCTTTAATAGAATAAGATTACTCACATCTTACATGCATACGTACTAAACAAAAGCGGAAAAAAGGAGAATATTATGGAGACAGATTTACTAAAATGATATTTTAAAGGTCTGAACAAAAGCTGCTCAGGTGAAAAGCAGACTGCTTTGTATCATTTTCAATTCATAAAGCCAAGGATAGATTAAGATTTGACAACGTTTCTGGAAAGACAACTGAATTTCTAAAGCATTTAGAAATCCCAGCCTGCAAATCTATGATAAGTTCTAATCATCAAGACACATACAGAAGAAACTTCACAAAGAACATTAAGACACTGAACTGCATTTTTCCGAAAAGAATCGAGACTTACATACAGACCAGTAAAATATTTAAGTTACCAGGAAAAAAAGCAGTCTGAGAATGGGAAGGGGGTGAAGTATGACACAGTAACTTCCTGGACACTCAACAACAGTTTTTCAAGAAGACATTTAAATCTGAAAAGGTTAACTTCCCCTTCCTCCATTCCTACTTGGGAGAAAAACAGAGATGAAGGTTCTACTATTCATTTTCTGGACCACTTCCTATTGCTTTAAACAGAAGAGTATGACTTGGTAAGTATTTGCAGGAAAGCCTACTCCACATACAAGGAGGACAGTTCAAAAGTATCTATTAAAAATATGGAAACACCTTTGATATCAAGGTTTACAGACCTGTCTGCTACTATTAAATTTACTATTAAATTTAGTTGTCTTCAGAGGTTTGTTCCAAAGAGAAGTGATGTTCCTATGATTCCTGATCATGTGAATTCTTACAGTTCATTCCATCTAAAGTCCAGCTGAATTTATATTAGGTATTTATGAAGCTATGATGACTTAAAAAATTGTTGGCAGGTTTCCTGATCACAGGTATTCTTACAGTTCATTCCATCTAAAGTCCAGCTGAATTTATGTTAGGTATTTATGAAGCTATGACGACTTCTTAAAAAACTGTTGGCAGGTTTTATCAGTGATTTTATAAACTCAATAGTCTATAGTACAGTCAATGACACGCAAGATAGCCATAAACATACATATATATATATATATAAAGTCAGAAATGCATAAAATCTAGAAAGATTTTAAGTCACTTTTCACTTGAACAGAATGCTACGAAAAGCAAAGCAATTAACACAAAACATACACAAAGAATAGATGATAGCATGACAAGGCTTGGAACTTTAACTGACACGTTTGGAAATACCACACTTGCACAGTTCCACACAATCAAACACTTCGTAACTTTAGCATCTCCTTGCTCTCTATCCTACAAACGCTGAATTTAAGAAGCAGTGTAGTTTTTATGACCACAAAAATAACCCATACCATAACTGAACAACAAATAAACAAATTTTTCTAAGACAAGGTGCAAATAAATTCTTCCAAAGGGAAGCATATTATATATACAATGTTACAGAGCACAAATGTAATCAAGCATGTATACAAGGCCTACTTCATTCAACCATCTGTTCAATTGATGTGGGAAAATGAACACAAAAGCAACTGACCTCTTCACTTAGGTCCAGTATGCTTTATTTTGTTTTTGAGTAATATGTTTTGTGACAAACTATGCCAGTCTTTAAGATCAAGCAATTCAACTTTTTATTCCCAAGACTGGAGGGAAAAAAACTACATCTTACACTAGAAGTATCTTACAAAAAGCCATTTCCACACACATGCATTTCGTCACCTACTACTTGAAAAGCAGCTACATTTTGAACAACACAATTAAGAAAACATGCAATACCTGAAAAAGAAAGTAATTACATTGAATCCACATTCCCAAATTGGACTTATTTATTCTGCTTATGTATAGACTTTACCTATCACATAAAACCACAAACAGTTTCATTCCAGGTTCTTAAATAATGTCTAGAACCAATACCATAAACAAGCTCACTCTATTTTTGATCAATGTATCAGAGTCAATACCTTGCATAGAAATGGACAAGACATACACTTCATACTTAAACCAAAAGATCAAACAATCTTAACTGCATTATAACCTCTTTCCAGCTACATATCCAACAACCTTCAGGGACTGAAGTCTGAAACGCATTTTACAAAAGTGTCAGCTACCGAAACACTACCACAACTTACTGTATCTTCTATGAGTTGCGAGGGATTCCAAATCCACAAAGATCGTAGCTATTTCCTAATCCTTAAACAATGAACTAACAACATATCCCTTTCTCATTGATGTATGGGGAGCTATGAGAGTTACCGTATCTTCTAAAATGTAATTACAGATCATGATCTGTGCCTAAAATCAAGCACATACACGTCTTAAGAACTGCAGTCTTAAACTGACCAACCAAGCTGACTACCTGAAACTGAGCCAGAAGTTACACATAGAGAACAGACGGCAATCAAGGCAGTCTGTTACAGTAAAGATTGCATTATTCATTCTTCTTTCACATTGAGAGGAGTACAGGTATAGCAGAGGCAAATAATGTCACTGCCAACTTAGGAAGGCAGTCTATTTCAGTAGTCTGTATTTAAGAGCTAACATTAAGTGAAGACTGAATTAATTGCATTAATTATGGTAAGTTTCTCAAGAGACTAGTAAGAAACAGGTGCTTTCAGAGGCTGTTTCCTAAACCAGACAAAACCCCTTATGCTCCCACCCACTCTAGGCTTAAGTATCAGGGATTTTGTTTTGTCATTGCTAATGCTAACATTCCTTTATTTTGCCATATCTCAAGGACAACCTAATACCATCTCTCCACTATTATGCATAGCTTCAAACCTACAGTTTTCAATTAGCACATTTCATCTCCAAGAAGAAAATTTTCATATGCAGGAAATTCACCAAATTTTCATTTCCAAAGATGCTCATTCTAAAACTAAAAGCTTAAATCAACATAGCAACCTTAAGCATCTAGCGCAAGTCAGCTGACATTAACAATTTAGGTACCCTTCTGGATATAGGATGAGGTGAGGGCTTGAAATTGCAATGGAAATAAGATTAATTGGTAGTGTATCTATTATTCTTCATGTGGAAGGACTGGTAAACGCTACCTGAGGCCAAATGGCAAAAGCCTAAGAAAAAATATTCACATAGCTTTTAGATTTTTGATCACTGCTAAAATAGTGATGGAAACAAACAAGTGTGATTTGTCAATAGATCCACTGGCCTTTTTATTGAGATACCTCTTAAAAAAATATATATTTTTAAGTATTTTAGATGTTCTGCAATCAACTACTAAAAGAATACATACACACCCTACAAAAGAATGGTGGTGGACAAAATGGCAATTATTTCCAAAACACTTTTATAAAAATTACATAGGGTGAATAAAAAAAAATTTTCACTCGAAGTCAATGTTTAGGAACTTTCTTCTACTTCAAATGAAGATGAGCAAGTCTGTATAGATTTGCTTTTAAATATATACATAACTGCCTGGTTTAGTTATTAGAATTATTAACTCCTTTATTTTAGTGTTTTAGCGCAGTAAATGACCATGAACTTCCAAGCACCATACTGAATTACTTGGATCATCAAATAAAACCACAGCAACTAGACTTTTAAGTGAAAAAAATCAGATCATCTCTTTTGCATAGAACATATTTTGTTGCTAGTTTCATGCATTAAAAAATGTAAGTATCATGAAATTATGCACAGGATTATCTTTTAGCTGTTCCACACACCACATGTATATAACTCATGCAACGACATACTGCATCTGCCAATTTTCTTCTCTCAGTATAACCAAGTTGTTCACACAAGCGAAAAAACACCTTTTCAGAAACACATGCCTTTGTAATCACTAGTTAAGTATTTAAAATTTCTATAGCAAACAAGATATAAAATTATCAAACAAGACACGTGATGGCATTCTTTTGAACAGAAGTATTTCTAGCAATAGATTTACAAGGAAGCATGGAAGCACTGGAATAATTAGTTTTTACTACCATTCATATGGATAACACAGCCAGTATTGACAACTGGCTCAGGGGTTAGGGAATGAACGTTTGAACTGAGCACATTATTGAAGAGCTAACAGGAAAGTGGAGGTGAAAAAGCCTTTAAAAGTTAATATGTTTCAGTCATAGCACAGAACCAAGAACTTAATGACAAACTGAAGTAGGTGCTCAGAAATGCAAATACATTCTGAAAAACTGCCACAGAAAATAGAAGTAGGCAAGGCTATTAAAAACTAATTCACTATTCAGCAATTTATGCCTCTGCATATTTTCTTTTAACATCATGCAAATAGCCACTTAATGTATTTGTAATGATTTTCCTTTGTGTAGGTATTCTGTACAGCTTTTAATCTTCAAGGTTCTTCATACATTAATGTATGTAGTGTTACTAATTAATAATGTTGTGTATTCAACACTGATTAATAATTTTTAAATTAGGCAATGAGTATTCAGGGTCAAATAAAAGTCCTTTTGTTGCACATAATTAGAATCTGACGTGGTCAAAACCAAACACACGACAACCCTGCTAGAAATGGTTTGCATTTAGAATCAAACCACATTCCATTCCGATAGCTTTGAAGTATTCTGGAAAGCAGAAATTAACTGAGAGTATCAAAAAGTCTCCAGTTGTGACAAACTATTATTTTAATAATCCTCTTCATCAAATTCAGCATGCACAGTTGATACAAAAACAAAACTCTACAGAAAGAGTCCAACTTTACTGGAAGCTCAATTTAAACATGAACTCAGACTTTTACTGGTTTTATAACTAAAAATCAGATATATGGAGTAGTTTTATACTTGATCAACAGTCAATATAATATAACTAAGAACGAAAAACATAAAAATCAAACATAAAACTACAGTGGTGCTGCAATAAACTACTACATTCCAATTTAATCAGAAAAGATTTAATAAACCTTGACAGAACAGAAAATCTCATAGAGATGGGGAAAGGAAGGGTAATCAGATTAAAGCTATGAGGGGAAGGGAAAAGCCTCCCATTGAAAAAGTGATACTTCCTTTTGCGTAAAATTTTTAACTTTAAATTATATTAAGTGTAAAAAGAGAATGCTAATTGTTTGGACAGAAAATCAGTAATTCATTCTTAGAGGTAGAATGCATTTTTGCTTTGGAAGAGGCCTAAGAAAATAGTGAAAATAAAATTCAAAACCAGTGAGAATGGGAAAAAATACAGTAATTCTATTTTATATATAATCAACTGTCCATTTGCAGGAGACAGCCTGGAATAGATAATAACCTGTTATATCTGTTTTCACATAAAGAAGAGCAAAAGATTTTAAAAGAATAAACGGATTATTTTCCCCCCGCCTCTTTGTAAACTGCAACAGGACTTCTGGTTAAGATAATTCCTTCTAAGAGTAAAGAAGGGCTCAACAAAAACTGCATTAGCACACAAGCAGTAAGTGCATGTATTTCCTTCCTAGAAAAATAGGGTAGCAAATCTGTGTGTAATGGCTGACCTTGTTCATGACACTAACCAGCTGTTGACAGACAAGAACTTCAATGTGCTGTGGATTTCCCTGTGCTCTGAAAGGATTACAAACACAACTACAAGGGTAAAGAACATTATGTGCTTCCCCATCCTATTAATACCACATTTGACAAAAAAGTGTACCAAGTGGAACACAGAATGCTTATATGAGAATTAAGCAATTAACTCACAGGACGAAATAACAAATTGAAGGTTCACACGAGGGGAAAAAATAGAGGAGCTTACATTTATACAGAATCTTACCAGTGAACGTCAATACATTTAAAAAAATTAAGGTTCATCATCCCTGTTAAACTCTATGTTCCACTGACTTGCACAAAAGACTGATGATTCCCCCAGCACACCAGAATTTTGTGACTTCCATTTAGACATTTCAAGGACCTTAGCACTGAGCTCAAGACTACAGCAATTCAGTAAAAAACAAACAAAACAACAACAAAAACCAACCAAACAAAAAACCCCCAACAAACACCAAAAAAAGCAAAAAACCCAGCATAGGATGGAGAAGCATGGGGAAATGATACTAAGGTTTTCTATGCCATTGAACCCCTTCCCATCAAATGTTTTCCAAAGAAAAATGGTAGAGATTCAATCTGTCTGTCTTCAAAGTTAGTGATGAACAACAAAAGCATTTAAAATGAAAAAACAAATGTTCTTATACTTCATTCTGTATGTTTCTATGGCACTACTATTACTGCTTTGTCAACTTAAAAGACAGAAATGTTCCAGAATAAGCATCCTATAGCAGAAAGGCAGGTCTTTAGAATAAGAACGATACCTGAACGAGTCTCAAAGAAGAGAGTCTAGCTTCTGGATTTCAGCAATGAAACAGTAAAGAAGTGAACATGCATCAGGTATGCCAAAAAACTAATGGTTGATTAATAAAAAGAAGAAATCAAAGACACATGAACAAAACTAAGTTAAAGCAGCATGAACTATAATTATCTAGGTATACACACAAAACAGACATTTGCATTTCTAGCAAAACGCAAAATCACAGTAGGTTACAACATACACATGCCAAACAAAATGAAAAGAGAAGATCACATCATCATATTGCACAATTAGGACAACTAACTAGAAACTACATGCTAAGCATGCTAAAAAGCACCTTCCACAACTTAGAGGAACAAAAGCTTTTGAGTCACAGCCTACCATGCTGATACTTTGGCCAGAGAAGTTGAATCTACTTACCTCCTGTAAAAGATCTGCCTGTTCAATGGCTTTGAGAACATTTTTCTTGGAAGTCTCCTGAACTTCCCCTCCTAAAAGGAACTCATCCAGAATGAAGTAGGCTTTTTCAAAATTGAAGATGATATCAAGTTCACATACCTAAAAAGAACATCAAGCATTATTGCAAAGTGGGAGGATACTATCTATTGAGGTATATCCTCTCACAAAACTTAACTTGTTCACAGCTTCACCAAATCAAGATTTTAACCTCAGGCTATAACCTTTTAAGAAATGAGGCAACAAAAAAATTAGTCCTTTGAGAAAAAAAAAGAAAAAATCTTTTTTTGCTTGAGTTAAAAACAATTATAGCAACCTCTCTGGAAAACATTTTCATTGTTACAAAGGGTTCAATTCACAACCGTCAGCATGACATTGCTCTTCATGAGGCAAGAGAATATTCTGTTCTTGCCTGCAGTATCCAAAGGCAGATCATGCAATCTTACAGAAAAATGTGAAAACACAATCATCTCAAATTTCTTATTCATCCTGTGCATTTTTTAGTCAGAAGGACTAGGAAGGCAGAAGGATGAGCAGCAGTTTTTCTAAGAGTGCTAACGTACATTACTACAGTTGTTTGTGTTTGCTAGGGTAAGCAGATCTCTGCCTTGTCTTTCCTTACCACTTCTGCTAGTTTACAACCAACTGCCTCCTTTGGAAGCAGATTTAAGAAGTGCTTACACACTAGAGCACTGCCAGGGAAAAGGAAAGCTGGGCACCTAGACAGAAAGCTAAGGATAAGATTTTATCTGACCTCAAGTGAGACTACTACAAAATGAAATAAATACAGGCAATTAACACCAGATTAATAACAGTTCTTCTCCCAAATTAATAATTTAATTTTGTATTTTAACAGTTATATAGTTAAACCATCAGTTTAGTTTGGCCAAGCAAGCAACATAAAATGTGTTAGATGCACTTTTTCAACAGCTAGTTGATTATGTTTTTTAAAAGTGCTGTGGGCATAAAACAAAATGCCATAATATAAAGAGACTGTGAATCTATAAAAATTAAAAAGAAATTACTAACTCACACTGCCAAAATACTTGTCAAGAAGTTCTACATAGCGATGAATTATTTCCAGAGTTATCAGTTCATTGTCCTGATCTTCAATAGCACAGCAGAAATAGAGGCTTGCGTATCTGTAGTAACAAAATAATCCTCATGTTAGCATAAGAACATGAGCAAAATGAATGCACTGGAGATGTATTATGTTCTCAGTAGTCCTTCATACTCAAGCTTAGCATCCTGTTACTCTAAATCAACAGCCATGCATGTTGTACCAAAGAATGGCTGAAAGACCAGCAGACACACGCATGTACAAAAGGGATCTGCCTCCTTGAGTCAAGCAAGACTTCAGTCTTTACCATCCTTTAGCTAAGAGAATTAAATTAGCCTAAGAGGTGTCTGGAAAAGGAAATGTATTTGATTTTTTGGCCTCCTGGCAGAGTTCTGAGGCAAGATAATTTCTCTATTATCTGTAGCATCCAAACACTGGTATACTAATCAACAGATTCAATCTTAAATTTTTATCACACAAGCTACACGCTTGTGTGATAATTAAAAACCATAGAAAATGCCTTGGGAAAGATAAATTTAATTCACAATTAGGATTTGGTCTTTATAGAGAATTTAACAAATGCCCAAAAAACTCCAGAACTAACACTAATGTCATATACCCCAATTGCTATTAAGTCAACAACTCAATCACTACCAACTGACCTGGTATCAGACTAACGACAGGCCATTAGCTAGTTTCTAGCAATCCACTTCCACCTTGGAAGACAGGGAATTCTTTACTTCAGATATGATCTTGAGTTCCACTTTAACAAAAAGACCATCCAATTCTGTTCTTGTTCAAGTCATGTTTAAAAAAGCTGATGCAAAACCAAAACAGGAATGAAAGCTGAAAAACTCATTTAGTCTTTTCTCAAGTGCCAAAACCATATGCTGTACAGACATACATGGCACAAATGAGATTTCAAGTAACACCTTGTTGTAACTGATAATTTACATGAACCAGAAATAGCTTTTGTTTGCCTATTTTAAGAGAACAACTGGCCACATTAAGCACTTTCAGTAGCCAGCCCTATTGAAAAAGAAGTCATTAAGATGTGAATGCCAAGTTTAAAACATGTATTTTTTTCCCATACACAGAAACACATACACCTTTTAAACATTACACATATTTTATCAGCTAGGACTTTGTACGCCCCCAAAGAAACTGTCGGGGTTTTGGCTAAAAGTCCTGCAAAAAAATGTTATATTTTGTAGTATGTTCAAATTTGTCTCCCAGCCACTCACCTAGCATCATTTATGACCCAAAAGTCCCCCTACTCTGCTCTATCCGAGCCAAATTGCTATGGCTTCATCATGAACAACTAATCAGAATAACTTTTATTCAGAAGTTTTAAACTATTATAAAAAAATTACTGCCTACAACTTCTTTCCATCCTACCACAAAACCTGATGGGGGGGAACAGAGGAAGACACCTCCATTGAAGCACTTAACACTTTAATTCCCTTGCCCTTTCATTTCTTCAGCATGGTGACTTGTCAGCTCATCAGAAGTCCTATCTGAGCACAGTTCTTTTGATTTTACACTGTTGTGTTTGTGCCTCACCAATTTTTACAGGACATTTACAGCACTGTAGTAGCTTGCAAGATTCAATCTGTATAAGGCATCTTTTAGAAAAAGCTATTTAAAAAAGTATTGGAAAGCAATCCTATACATTAAAAACATGTTTTCAAACCTACTGAGGAATTTCTAAGTCAAACCCCACGTTACCGTATTTCATTGTAGAAAAAACCAGCGTTGGCACACTAGTTGACATTTACACTAATTACCAGCACTCAGGCCAAATCCATCTAGACAAAGCTTCTTCACATTCAGATGAGCAGCACTGATTATGATGAAGTGTAGTTAAACTGTTCCCTTACAGTCCTTAAACACAAGTTGAATCACATACCAGCAGACCTTATCAAATCAAATTTGACTCAAATATTTGAAATTCATCCACATGGGACAGTCCTTTTGTGCTTTCCTATTACTTAAGAGTCTCTTTTGATGCACAGAACTATTTTATGCAAATACTCGCAAAAGGGAGGGGGTGTGGGGGGGGGAGACTACCTAACATAAAATACTTTCCCAGGAAGTGGTCTGCTCTCAGTGTTCTCATTTCAAAGAAAACGTAACATACTTTTGAAAGACTTTATTTGGCAGCTAGTGAGTAGACTATACATTCACGCTCTGCCAACTGCAGTTTTGAAGAAAGAATACCAAGAAACAAAAACTACTCAGTGGACATCTTAACAAAAATTGGAGGTCTGGGTATCTATCATTATATGCAGAAAATATTTTTCAAAGTATTTTTTAAGTAGCAACCATGACTAATGGATCACTACTCAACAAAACAAAACAAATGCAGATTCAATAAGCCTACATGGCAAATAGTGGAAGAGTATAAACAAGTCAGCCATCATTGCAAAGGGCATGAGCGTACTACAAAGGTGTACCTTTCTTCAGACACAAATTCTCAAACGCAATAGTTTATTCTATTTTTTTTTTTTCTCTGCAGGCCAGGGCTTCAGAAAAAAGTGTCTACATATGGTCTACAGCAGATAAACTAGAGGTTTTGCCAAGTGTAGAAGCTTACATGGAGAGTGTTCATACAAAGATGAGTAGATTACTGTACTCGGGCTGAAAAAGATTTCTGCTCTGCAGAAGTGTTGTTTCTTCCTAATGAACCTGTCAGAAACCTGTCTTTCATACGCACCGAATGAAAAGCCAAATCCTGATAGTAAAGTACGCCACATCACACAAAAGCAAATGTAGTGCAGTCTGTAAGAAACATTCTGGCATTTTTATTCCTATTGCAGTTGTCGTTTGTTTTTGGTCTTTTTTTTTTTCTCAGTAGGTATTATTAGCAGAATCTTCAGACCCAACTCAGCTGCTTACACTCATTTAGGGAAATATTTTATGACAAACATCTTCCACTTGTCAGAAACGGGACCAAAAACAGACACACCAAAAACAATTTGGAAAAATCACCTAAAAATGCAATATGGAATAAAAGAACAAAAAGGAAACACAGGAGGTATAAATACTTACACAAATTCCTGCCTTCAGATAGATGACCTTTGGGGGTTTTCGTAATAGGAAACAAATTCATGAACCTCCGCTACAAATTCAGAGTTCTCCACTACTACTCTGCTCACAACCAGGTTCTGTTCTCTGCTGGGAGATCAGGTCACAGTGAGCAGCGCATAACTTGCAAATCCTACCAGTTCAGTCATGTTCTCCTACTAGATGAGAGAACACCTGCTGGAAGTCATCCCTGGAAGTTTGTCACCAGGTAAAGCTGCAAGCAAGCCGTAAGTCTGTCAGCATCTAAGTCACCTTGCATGTAGATCCTAACTGCAGAAATTTAAAGCTTACAGAGTTTGGCAGGAGCAGAGCTGAACTGCAAATGACAACCAAGCTTCCTTTAAGAGGCAGACAGGTACTTAGGGGAGCCCAAGAATCTGTGGTTTGGTGTCAGCTGACCCAGTGAAAACTGGGACCACTGAAGTTGTGCTTAGCAGAAGTTTTTTTTTCTCCTCAAAAAAACTTACACATTTCTTTAATAAAACAAGAAGTTCTGAGACTCCAGGACAGGCAGATCAGTCACTATTCAGTCAAGGGCACAGAAATCAACAACAACTCTACTGATATTAAGCATTTCTTTTGCAGTTTCTCATTTCAGCAAGGCTATACCCCCCAGTAGTTTAGAAATGAACAAAATCTTGGTACTGGTAATCCGCTAAGAAAAAGCTGCTACTTCTTGATGCTGAGGTCCTCCTAGTGCCGCATGAACTACAATCCTGTACAAAGAGGACCTGATCAAGTTAAAATAATCACACCCAAGTACCTAATTCATTATCATTGCATTCAGTTTTAAAAAGCCACCTAATCAACGCCATAGTAACATTTTTAACAGATACAACTGGCAGCTAAGACTTACATAAAGAAAGACAGGGATCATGTCAACTGCCGGGCACATACCGCTACATAAAGAAAGACAGGGATCATGTCAACTGCCGGGCACATACCGCTAGCTACATGACTGCACCTTAGGTTCACAACACTTTGAGCTAAGAGGCACACTACTTGCAGAATGGGCTCTTTTGTTGTTTCTTTCAGTAGGGGGAGGGTAAAAACAAAGTTTTAAAACTTGTTTTTTCATAAGTCTTTAATATAGCCTATGATTATGGTTATTTTATTTAAAGTAAAAGACGATTGCCACAACATTAAGAGCAGCACAAGCTATGACAGTTTTGTAACTTCATACTGCAAATACAGTTCCAAACTGACACATAAAAGCAATCCTTCATCAAATACCAATCAACAATAACCAAGTCCCATGACCTCAGTTAACCAAATGCTAATAAAGTAAAATTTACATAAAAATCAGTTATTCTGCAATTTCTGATTTTGACTGCAATATACCACACAATACCACCAGAAGCTAAAATAGTGAACAGCTGAGATCTTCAAAGAAAAAAAATAAAACACATCCTATCTTAAGTTCCATTTTTTAGTAAAACTAGAAATTTCAACATTTAACACATTTCTCTGCCACAAAGCTGCATGAACTTCTACCCTATATGCTCCAATACCACTACAGTTAGTTTTTAAATTGACAAAACATGAAGAACAATCATTAATTGTGTTTGCTAAGTTTCTAATCAGCTGTCTGCAGATGACTCCCTCTCTATTTTCATAAACTGCAATTGTTGTTGGCTTCCCATATTTGAATTTCTTTTTTTTTCTCCCCCCGCAATTCACTTCAAATCTCTATTTGTCTCTTGAAGTTAGAAGTTCACATCCTTTTTCAATCTTCTGGTGTCTACCAGCCTGAAAAACTCTCTTCCAAACCAGCTACAGAATACATACATCCCAATTCATGAACCATGTTAAAAGCAGGGCACCTTCATGTTTTGTAGCGCTAAAGAAAAAAATTAAGGCGGCAACCATTCCTACATGTATGAAACCAAGGAAAATAAAAGTTAGTCACACACATTCAGATGGATTTAAAACCATTTAGTTCCATTTTCTTGAAGTTACATTCAGAAAGCATCCTATAAGGATGAAATGCTACAGAGCTAAGGAGGCTAATCAAAATAGTCCAGCTTTCTTGATAAATGTTAAGTATCAGAAGGCAGCAAAAGCTACTGGCTTGCCAATTTTGCATTTGAGTTCATTCTGTTCTTCAAAAAAGGTACATCAATGAGACCCTTGAGTATACTTCTAATAATGCCCACCATTCTTTGAGTGAGTATCTTTGAGCAATATCTAGGTCAATTCTCTCTTACATGTTCACAGTAAATGCACTCTAAAAACAAAACTAGCACATCGATTTCAGCAATTTAAGACTCATAATAGCAATATGGACATGCAACATGCACAGTAGCACCATGCACATACTTTTATAGCTTATATTGAAAAACATTTTGCACCAGGAGGTTCAGATCCTTCCCAGTAATAGATCAGACAAGAACCGATCTTAGTAGAGATGCTCAAGAGCCTTTTGTCTGTGAGCAACTGGGAGGACCTTTAGCAATTTCACAAACACCACAAAGTTCCTGCAGATGTGTTTCTCTTTTAGCCACCCACCTTTCAGAAAGTATTAGACTTCGACTATTATGGTTGTCTTCTTGGGATTATCTACTTTTGAGCTTATCTCCCTTTTCAAAGAAATCATACCAGTTGGTACTCATCAACATTAATTACGGTGTGATGATTGAAAAAAGTCTGTCCCACAAACCTAAAAGCTTTTAACATGTGCTGGTTTTGCACTGGGATAGAGTTAATTTTCTTTATAGTAGCTAGTATGGGGCCGTGTTTTAGACTTGTGCTGGAAACAGTGTTGATTACACAGGGATGTTTTAGTTACTGCTGAGCAGTGCTTACACAGTGTCAAGGCCTTTGCTGCTCCTCACGCCACCCCACCAGCGAGTAGTAGGGGTGCACAAGAAGCTGGGAGGGGACACAGTCGGGACAGCTGACCCCAACTGACCAAAGGGATATTCCATACCGTATGACGTCATGCTCAGCATATAAAGCTGGGGGACAAAGAAGGAAGCTGGGAGACATTCAGGAGTGATGGCGTTTGTCTTCCCAAGTAACTATTACACACGATGGAGCCCTGCTTTCCTGGCGACGGCTGAACACCTGCCTGCCAATGGGAAGTAGGGAATGAACTCCTTGTTCTGTTTTGCTTGTATGCAGCTTTTGCTTTACCTATTAAACTGTCTTTATCTCATCCCACAAGTTTTCGCACTTTTACTCTTCTAATTCTCTCCCCCATCCCACCAGCGGGGAGTGAGCAAGTGACTGTATGGGGTTTAGTTGCCGGCTGGGGTTAAACCACCACATAATGTTATCAGATACAGGAATTTAAACTATCACCTCTTATACGCAGTCCTTCTGGTCATGTTTTAGCCTAATGAAACTTGCCAAAAAAGCAAAAGTAAAACAAGATTTGAGATGTTCATTAGCCTGATACAAGCTAATCTCAAGCAAGATTTCATAGGCCAACTGTGCCAGATTGGTTTGCAGGCAGTGAAATAAGCTACTGCAGTCAGCTATGCACACCAGCACTCAGGCAGATGGACTGCAGTCTACGTCCAGCCCAAAATGGTCTAGATACATCTCCTTGACCACTGGACCCACAGCACACTACTGAGAGGCATGAACACCACAACTTTCAGCAACTCAGTCATTCCCAAATTTCCACCAGTTTCCTAGACACAGAATAACATGACAAGTAGTTGCTACCAGCAATAAGCAGACAGGGAGGGAAAGCAGCTGTGTGGAATCAACTCACCACCAGAACAGCTACTGCTGTTCAAGACTGGGCAAGGAAGGGAACAGACTGGCCTACTCATGCCTAATTTTTCTGATAAAAGCCCAGCTGAAAGAGCACTTGCAGGCATTATCACTTATGGGAGCACACAAAGCATTTGAGCAAACTTGTCTAAAGGTATGTACAAGAAGTTTTGTGAGTAAATCAAGAGGCAGAGAAAGATAACTCTGTATGTTTTCTTTAAGCACAGTCTTATGTGTTGTTCCTCCTCTTTCCTCCTCCTTGTGTTAAAGAACTACATGTATTAGATAGACTGGTAACATTCATGTGCATGATGTTACATGCACCAATCTATATATCAAACCACGACTTAAAACATCTAAACATTTTTGATTCTACCCATTTGGTACACTGGAAAAGTGTACCAAACTCTTCATTTCAGCTCCAGTTTTCTCTGTCCTCCCTACAGAGAGAATACAACAATGTTTATCATAGGGCACAAATTATTTACCATGTCAAAGAGAAAATAAGAATGCATAAACCTTCTGAAATTCATAACCAACTAGGGTTTCGTGGCACCAGCCTTAGCTGGAAGAGATGCAGCCTACCAAATCAGGATGAGGATTACTGTTATTTGCGGAGAAAATTATTTTCATACCTCTATGTTGTAATACATTCTAGAGATCAGCACAAAGCTAAAAAATGCTTGCCAAATACTCCTAGAAAAGTTAGGGAACAACTGAGAAATGAAACTATTGCAAAGAAAATTATACAGTACTTCCACCAAAAGAAAGCTAGCAATGATTTCTTCAATTAGGAGAAATGCCTTTTTGTATTCATCGCAAAAAAAAAAGATAAAAGATAAAAAAACCCCAACAAAAAAAACAAACTAGGTACTCTAAAAGAATGACTTCCTTATTTCTATGAGCCTTTAAAAGCAAGTTACATTTTCACATGATTCTATGAAGTCACTGCCTGAGGTAAATGTTTGTAAAATTTAGTTTTTCTTTATCACCTATTAAATCTTACATGCTTCATATTTGTATGCATTTATGTACTCTGTGAATCTAAACAGAGAACTAAGAACCACCACTCCTTATGAAAGTAGAAGGAAATCTCATTTCTTTTCTTCAGCACATTTCTAAACGCATGAGTGATTTTCCACACATGAATGATTCCTACTTGGTTATCAAATTAGATTCAAGGGAGAAATCAGTCTTCTCCATAACCAGCAGACGGAAGGTGGGGGGAAAAAAAAAAAAGAAAAAAAAAAAGAAAAAAAATCAACCTTCATTATTTTTTTGCTACTTATTACACTGTTTGTGATGTATGGCAATTACGAGGTTAGTGAGACAGAACAACCTTTTGTAGACAATCTTCAGGTCTCTCCATTCCAGGAAGCTGCACATTTTCGGTTTGCGGGCTAATACTGTTTGAACAAGTTCCCTTGTGATTTTCTTCTTTTCTTTGTCAGATAATGGGACATACCACTTCTGGAGTCTCAGTTTCCCCTGGCGACTAAAAAGCAACATAAACTGCATCTGTTGAATTAGAAGGAGGAAAAAAAAGGATTAATCTCAGTCTCTTAGTTCTAAAAAGATTTTTGTGAGGAAAAACAAACAGGAGGCAAGACAGCCATCCAAAACTCTAACTACATTATGCATTTCTACAGCACTGGTAGATGTTACACAAGATTTGGAAGTACCAAAAATACAAAGGATTCCACTGAACAAGGTCAGTCAAAGCAAAGAGAGTAGAAAGGACACACAAGTTTCAGAAACGGGTGTCAGAACCACCAGGTAGCAAGTGAATACACCCAAATTTCAGACAAAACATGTCCAGCACCGGTATGGTTGTATTTGCGTTTACTACAGAAAACGACAAAAAACAAGCACAGCCGCCTCCTCGAATACCCAAACTCATTTCCAATTCACCGGATTAGAGCCTTACAGCAGAGCAATTTGCACTTAAGATCTTTCTCAGAATACTTTAAAAGGCATTAAATCTCCCAATGGAGATTTCTCCGGCATAGAAAAGCCTAGTCTTTTCTTACATTACACAAAAGGAGTAGAGATTAAGTGCTTTCCCTGCGGTCCTCTGTTCCACGTCTCGCTTCCTCTGAAGGAGTGATGCTGCAATTATATTTTAAGAGGAACTTGTCGGCTTGTGTTTTCCAGCAGCTGTAACATTAAAGGAAATGGCCTTTCTTTTTTTTTTTTTTTTTTCCCCTTTTTGCTCAAAGTTGTATTGGGCTGAGGAAGTTTCCCAGGCGCTACGGCAGACGTGAAATACGATGAGAAAGCCCAGCCTAGTCCCGGGTGACAAGTCCGACCAGCGGCAGCACAGACAAGAGGCGGCAGCAGCAGCGGCTCCGAAGCCCGGCGCTGCCGGGGCGCTCCCTCCGTGGGGGCTGCCCTCCGAGCCCGCAGCCGCCCTC